>NC_058523.1:364440947-364680947 GCF_904849725.1 Hordeum vulgare subsp. vulgare
ATCACGCGCTTACAGGGAGTAGCCTCCCTTCCGATCCTAGACAGGAAACACCCATGCCCCCTGACCGGATGACTGGAATTATACCACAGCCGTGGATACCTTCATCCCGGCCCCTCTACTATTGTGTGAATGATAATAGGTATGCAACAGAGTATACCGAATCCATTATCCAGGAAACTACGGTAGCATGCAAATAAGGAGACATACTGACAAGACTTGATCTAGGGTTAACTTAGGAGGTTTAAGAATCACCTGCATGATTAGTACATACCATTGACCACTCTCGTCCACGAGGTGTCAATCCCATTGTCGTGTCTCCACAAGACACAACTCTCACCGAATCCCATCGGGTAGACATGTAGGGTAGGAAAGAATGACCAGTGTCCATGCATCACAACAATAGAAACCTTTACTTCCAAAAATCATTAAACTATATGTATAATTTGCCACACGAAATAACTCCACAAATATAGCATAACCCTATGTTACTTTCACCAAGAAACACAGATAACCAAGTTAGAAGCAGGTTCAGGATGCTTGCCTTCAAAGTGTAGAGAGGTGGGGTTCACCACAAACTTTAGCAAGTTATAACTCCACTCTTCAAAGCCTATTTAAAAATATATGCTAATTAACCCAAAATTTAAAAACAGCAAAAAAATTGTCTTGGAACATTTTCAAATAAAGACTAAAATAAACTAGGAGGAATTTGAAAGAGGTGAGAAAAAGAATCAACTCGTTTGGAGCTTTCTACAAAAAGATATAGCGAGTCAAAGTACTGGTCAAAGTCTGTTTTAGCAAATCAAAAGAAAAGAAAACGCTTCGGGTCTAAAGGCAGTAACGCAGGAGGGAAAACGTACTTGGTGAAGTGTGCCTCCCCTTGCATGGGCTGAGGCTGCGGCAGAGACACTGACGCGCGGGTCCCATGAGCAGGTTTGACTCGGGTCTCCTTATTCCTCCTCTAGCCGAAGGAAGGAGGGACTCCGGCGAGGCTCACCGGTGACAGGAGCCACCATTCGAGGAACGGAGGGTACCGACATGCTCAGGGGACCAAGGCGCATCAATTTCACTGCCTTGGGGCCGCGGCGGCTGCCAGAATCGAGTAACACTTCCTCCACGGCGGAGGGAGCTTCGGCTCCGACGGGGCACTGGCGAGGAGGGGTCCTAGGAGCACAACGAGGGTTAGGGTAGCTTCGCTAGGTCTAGGGGGTTCGAGCTGAAGGCTCAGGCATAGGAAAAGCTCACTGGTAAGGCCGAATCGACCCGAGGGGCTACGGTGGCCGAAGGTCACCGAAGTTCTGGACAAAGGGGCCCTGTCTTAAATTGGGGCTTGGGATGCTGGCTGAGGCTTAAGGGGAGAGGCTTGAGTCGACGCATAGGCTCGGGGCTCCTATTTATAGCCTCGGAGTGTCGGTGCCACGGCGAGAGGATAAGATCACCGGGGACTGACTCTGGTGAGGCACAAGGACGGGGCTGATGCAGCGACGGGTCAAGGGAAGGCTCTGGCTCGACGCAGGGGTGGTCCAAGGTGCCGGTGGCGCGTTGGGGTGTTTGGGCGACGCTGCGACGCTGTGTTGCTACTGCAGCTTGACAATGACCGGCGCGGCTGTGGCTATGCAGGCACGGCAAGGGCAGCAGAGGCTACAGGGGTGCACAAGGAGCTCATGCGAGATAGCACATGTGCTCAGGCCTCTTCGGGCAACGAGGCGGCGGTAGGGGCTGCGACGCGGCGGCTCGATCTGCTGGCTGCAATACGCGTGTCACATCCCTAACCCTTAAGCAAGTTAGTCTTGTGCTCATGTCTTCTTTGCATTTGCATCTAAGAAGTTTCAACAAAAACAACAAAGTGACAAAGGAAAAACTCAAAACCCTAGCCACTATTTCAATTAAAGAAAATCTCAAACTAGATCAAATCAATGAACCCAAAATGGCCTCAAGAAATGTTCAAACTTTTTGATAAATCATGAAAGAAAATGAGCATTGGAGAAAACTATTTTTTGACACTTTAAGCATTTTAAAAAATTGCAAGAGGCTACTGGTTTCATGTTTTAAATTTGAAATCAGAATCTATAAATTTCAGGAAATGGTTGGGAATGCTATAACAATATTTCAGGAGGTCTAAAATAGTTTTTACTTTTTGTTTTGGAGCTGAAATAATTAGCAAAACAATAGTTAGCAAAACAGAAAAACAAAAAAACAGAAAAAATGGGAAATCCTTACCTGTCGCCTAAGCCTGGGCCGGCCCATCCCTGGCTCGTTCCCTCCCTTGCGCCAGTAGCCAGCAGGAGGTGGCCACCGCCTCCTCCGGCGCGGCCACGCACCTGTGCGCCTGCCTGGCCGCCGCTTCGCGCTGGCAAGGCCGGGGATAAGCCCCCTGAGGCCTCCCCTATCCATTCCCCGCATCGGCTCTCTCCCTCCTCCCGGATCTCTTCCTCCTCCTTGCTGCCGCCATTGGAGCCGAGCAAAGCTCGAGCAGCCCGTGCCCCTAGCCATGGGATCCCGCCTCCGAGTAGTCTCTTAGCTCCGCCTCGTCGCCCTGGTCATCTCTGCAGAAGCTGACGTCTCCCCAAGCTCCGCATCGCCCCAACGCCGTCGTCTTCCACCTCCGGCCGCCGGACCTCTCCCGTCGATTCGTCGCCCCCAGGCCTTCCCCGAGCCGTCTAAGCCCTGCTCTGCACTCCCCGTGAGCATGCGGTCGTTTCCCCTAAGTTTTTCCCGTCGATCCCCTCCTCTAGCTCTAGTTTCACCGGAGCCCGATGAGGACCGCCGCTGCCGCTCGTCGCCGGTAGCCCTGCGATGATCAGTTCGTCCTTTCGAGGGCACCAGCAGCTCCAGGTCAACTCGTAGATGCTGTAGCAGCTAAGAACCAAGCGTAGTTTCCTCTGGATCAAAGACCCCGATGACGCCCGAGCCTTGGCCGCCGCCAAGCTCGTCGCCGGCGTCATCTCCGGCCAGATCAGCCCCGGCTAAGTGCAGAAATGGAGCTGCGGGAGATGTGTCGTTCCTCTGGAGCTCTCCGCGCAGCATTTCGCCCCCTGTGTGCCGTTTCCGAGCCCCTGCGCCGTGCTGGTGGTCGCTGGAGGCTCCCTGCCGGCGAGGACGACCTCGCCGCCGGTGGATCTCGGCTGGCCTGAGCCACTGACTGGTGGGGCCAGCCTCTGGCAAATTTAAAACTAATAAAAATAAATCAAATAAGTTAATCAGTCACTGACATGTGGGTCCAGCAAGGTTAATCAGTTAATTAAGTTTAATCTTAATCTAAAATTGACCAGAGAGACTGACCAGTGGGTCCCGCTGGTCAGGTTTGACTTTCAACGGCCAGATGGACCTGGTGATGTCATGCTGATGCAATAAAAGTATTTCCAGTATAGAAATAATTCCAGGAAATTGCTAAAACTTGTAAAATTCATAGAAATTAATCTGTAACTCCAATGAAAATAATTTATATATGAAAAAGTATCAGAAAAATTCAAGGATTCTGATTATGCTATTTTCAACTATGTTTGAAAAAGTTACAGAACCCTAAAATGTGGAATACGAAATAATTCAATTCTTATAATTACTTTTTAAATGGAATTTGGAAAATTATTCAAATTTCATCATGAATGCAATGATCACACACTGTCCTAGTTACAAATCAGTACCATAACATGACATCTCATGCAAGTTAACATCAAGTTGATCTGAACATCAGGTCGAATCAATTAAAACGGTATCCGAGAATACCCCGTTTGAATTGATATTCGAATGTGATTCAAATCAACTCTAAACCTAATACATATTGATTATAATAACTTATCACCTTGCATTCTCATGCCATGCTCATGCAACATTTTGAGTGCATATGATTGTTATTGAATGTTGCCATTCATTTCGGTAGGCTCCACACCCCCGGATTCCACCGAATATCCGTCTGACGGATATCGTTCCTCCTCTGAGCAACAAGGCAAGCAACCCCTTTGATCATCCCGATAACTCCCATGTTCTCGCTCCTGCACCTATTTATTGCATTTAAGATCAAATGCTTCAACTGCTTTTGCCACGATAGTTGAACCACTTCCTTTGCATGACTTAACCTTGTCACAGTAAATAGCCGAACCTTGCAACCTAGCATACCTGGTAGTTGCTTGAGCTATGATGTGCCTTATCCTGCTATGCATGCTATGCTTAGAGTTGTGTATGGTCTGTCATCTGGGAGATGAACAGAATTGTGGAATCTGTTTGATGAGCAAAGGTTGTGTGTTGAACTTGATTTGGTAAAGGTACCGGTGAAAGGCCGTGTAGGAGTACATGGCGGGTTGTTTCATTGGAACCGTCCTTAAGAACTCAGTTCCGTGTATGTATTCCAAGACTAGATACTACCACATGCTGGGCCCTGAAATATGACCCCGCTCGGCCTATTAATCGCGTAGTGCTCGGTCCAGGAGTTGCAAGTACTTTTTGGTGTTTATAGTAATGCTGGAGGCCGTGCATGGTGCTGACCTGAGAGGTGGGCCGTGATGCGGTAGGCAGTGGCATGGTGTACCAAGTGGCACCCGGACGGTGGGCTTGGGAACCCTGCGCACATCGTTTGAGGCCGTGTCGGAAACCGCGGCCGGATTTCCGTACGGGTTACTCTCAGATAGGCAATAAACCTGGACTAGGTACTAGTGTGGTTAACGGTCGTGGCCGACTCCCTCGCTGGGCTTCCGCTTGAAGGTTGCCGAGGTGCATGACGTGCACATGGCGATAAGTGGCGAGAGCGTGTGTGACGAAGTACACCCCTGCAGGGTTATGATCTATTCGAATAGCCGCGTCCGCGGATATGGACTACTTGGAGACATATGTTGTTCATAGATAACCTCAATGGCTACTCATAAAATTGTCAAGATAAGCGTGAGTGTCGTGGAAGGCATTTCCGTATGGAGACGGAATGATTCCACGATAGTGTATTGTTGTGGTGTTAGTGGACTCGTGTGCGAGAAATCAAGTTGTCAAAATTATTTTAAAAAAATGCAAGTTGTCTAGCCACGAGTCAAATGCTGGCTTCCCGCATGAAACCCCACAATACCTTTTGATACCTTGCATGAGTAGTTAGTTCTCCTAAAGTCTTGCTGAGTACCTTTGTACTCATGTTTGCTTAATAAATGTTGCAGAGGTTGCTAATGACCCTAATGGAGGGTTCTTCGTAGACATCGACGACGACGAGTAGCTGGTGTCCCAGCTATGATTTCGCCCTACGTCGGCTCTGTAGTATAGTCAGGCCATGTGCCTTCTAGTTGCCCTGTCTGTACCCAGACAGTTTATAACTCTTCCGCTGGCTTGTAATTGTATGACTGCTATTATGGGTCGTGAGACCCTTAATGTGTAATATTATGTGTGTGGCTCTTCCGAGCCTCTTAAATAAAGCTTGTATGTTTATGGTTATGTTGTGATGCCATCGATGTATCTATACATATCGGTATGCCATGTGTACGTGTGTTTTACTTGATATGTATGGGGTTCGAATACCTAGTCGTGAACTTTAGTAGCACTCCTTACAAGGAAATGCACCTTTGTGATCCAACGAGCCTTGGTAGTTCGCTACTGCTCCGGACACATTGGTTGACCGTCATGTGTCCTTCTTAGCTGCTGTGTCTGTCCCCTTTGGGGAAATGTCACGCGACGTAATGGAGTCCTTGTAGCTTGCTACGACTCGTCTACGTTCGCTGATGACCGACACCTGCTTTGTTGGGTCATGTATGCATGTCCTTGTGCGGTACTGCCACTTTGGTTTATGACTAGACATGTCGATCCGGGTTCTTTGACATTGGATTGCTAGCGACACTATCGCATACATGAGTCAAAAGACGCAAACGGTCATGGCTAAGGTAAGACTGCAGCCGTGGAGTTAACCGTGCGTGAGACCACAAAGGGATGCGATGTGTTACAGGCTGGATTCCTATGGCTTAGTATCGGGGTCCCGACAGCGTTGGTATCAGAGCCTGACTGAATGTAGGATTACTAAGCCAAACTGGTCGAAGTTGAGTCTAGAATTGCTTTAGTTATATATAAGGGAATTGTTTGTGGAAGGGAACGTAAGACTCTTGTTCTCTTCTCAAGTTATTCTATTCTGGTCATCCTCGTCTTTTCTGCGGGAGTTAAGGACTAGGTTACTCATCTTCTCCTAGGCTCGTGTTTCTGATCTATAGATTATAGGACTACGGGTCGAGAGATATTGGGTTTCTTTTATTCCTAGGAAGAAGGAAGTAAGTTTGATGATCAGAGAGTTGAACTTGATAGTTGAGTGGTTACGCTATTCCATTTTGGGTTGTCTCAGAATTTGTTTTTGAGCATTTACAGCCGTTATGCTGCCCAATTTTGCATTCGGAGCTCTAATGCTTTTGCATTACTCTCTATTTACAGATGCCTGGCCGTCCTTCTCGTCAGGTGGTACGTCTGACCAGGTGCATTGATGTACCGGGTCATACAGCCATGCTGGTCAAGGTGATGTCGGTGTGCGGTTACCGCTGGTACCCCGAGTACACAGTGGAGGAACAGTACCGCGACTTCAACCAGAGCCAGTACATCTGCACTGTTAGGGTATTTCCAGACTACCCTGGAGCTGAGAAGCCAATCCATTGGTCCTATGGGTTGGGGGTCACCGTTGACATGGTAGTACAGGATGCTGCCTATTCAATGCTGACCATTATGAGAGCGAGACATGCACTGCTGCAGAATTCAGAGTTCTGCTATGTTCCGGCCTCTCAGTCTGGTGAAGAGGGATACCTCAGTGGAGTCTATTTTGATTCTTCTATGGAGGATCCACTTCTGCAGTCCACTGTTGAGATGCTAGAGAATAGAGACAGGCATGCTCGTGCTCTCCGCATGGAGCTTTATGCTACCCGTGCCCGTCTGTGGACAGCTTTGACGCAGCTGGCACCGGTAGTCCAGACAGGGTATGGAGAGATGGAGATGCTGAACCCTGTTAGGACCCATCTTCCGGCCCACGTTGACTGGGCAGCTATAGGAGGAGTCACACCTCTTCGGGGACCCCTCTTACCACCAGTCAGGGGACCAAGGCCACATCCGTGTCCTTATGGATCCCAGGGATCTCAGGCTAGAGTGTTTCCTGATCCGCAGGTTGAGCTTCCAGGTCATGGAGGTAATCTCTATGAGATGTTCTATGCGGATGCCTGAGCTGTGAGAGGAAGGATAGTATGGTAGTAGCCGTACGTTCACAGTCCTGCGTGACTTGTGAAGTGTGGTTGTAATGTGAAATGAATTCCGGAGGCCTAGATAATAATGTATAGGAAGCTTGTAAGCCTCTGATGAGTAGTTTCACAATTTCAGTAGTTTGCTCTTCGGTTAAGGGTGTACTGAACTATGTAAGGGTGTGTACGAACCATGGTGTATATATAGCAGTTGCTTGTTACCATGCTGTTCGGATATTCATTTCCGCATTCCGTGTCTTTAGTACATTCTTAATCCAGAGTTAGTATTGATATGATATTGGTCTAAGCTATGAGTTTGTTTGTCAGGATGGTGTTCACCAGGTTGAACCGTGCCCCTGCTCATGAGCAAGGTGAGGGTAGTCAAGCGTCGCAGGAAGACCTGCCTCACCCACCTTCTCTAGTAGAAGTGATGCTTGAGGCAGAAAGAAACAAAAGGGAGACCAACCGACTGCTAGAGCGTATTGAGCAGAATACGGCTCGACAGCCTAGGAATGCCGCAGTGTCCCTCAATGACTTTGTGAAGCTGAATCCTCCAAAGTTTCATCATTCCGTCGATCCCCTCGACGCTGATGACTAGCTGTGCAGCATCTCACGCAAGATTCGCTCTGCGAATGTGTCTGAGGCCGACAAGGTGACCTTCGCGGCGTATTTCCTGGAAGGAACCGCCAATCTGTGGTGGGAGAATTTTGAAGCTATGCGTCCTGCTGAACCAGTGGCCACATGGGCAGATTTCAGTGCAACTTTCCGTCTGCACCATATTCCAGAGGGCCTGATGGACAGAAAGAGAGAGGAGTTCTGTGCCTTTCACTCAGGGCAAGTTGTCTGTGGATGCCTATAGCCGCGAGTTCAGTAACCTCGCCCGCTATGCAACAGAGGAGGTGTCTACTGACGCCAAGAAGCAAGCAAGATTCCGTAAGGGTCTGAGCCCTGAGCTCCGTCGTGACCTGCGCCTCCATGAGTGTGCAAGTTTTCAAGCCCTAGTCAACAAGGCGATCAGTGCGGAGACTGGTCATACTGACTTCGAAGCCACAAGAAAGCACTCCCGTGACTTTGGATCGTCTTCTGGTTCCGCGTTTCCAAAATGCAGGCTGTGGGTTCCAAACAGTTCTCTGCCGCCAAGATACACTCCGAGGCCATCCTACATGGCGCCTCAGACGAATCAGGCCAACCCTCCAGCAAAAGCTTATGGTAGTCCAGCTAGCAATGCCGCACCACGTGCCAACCAGGTGATATGCTACAAGTGTGGAGAACCAGGGCACTATTCCCGTGAGTGTCCTCAGAATGTGGGTGCCAAGCAACCCGGAAAGTCCGTCGGGCAGGCCAAGTCGGGCAAAGCGTTCTATGTGAAGCCAACTCGTGCACGTGGCCGTGTGAACTATGTGTCAGCAGAAGAAGCTGCAGAGGATCCCGACGTCATGTTGGGTACGCTTCTTGTTAATCATCACCCAGCGTCCGTTCTTTTTGACACTGGGTCTTCTCATTCCTTCATTTCAGAAAGTTATGCATAGTTGCATAACAAGTCATTTTGTGATATGCCAATTCCATTGGTTGTCCAAACCCCTCGTAGTAAATGGCAAACCTCTAGGATAACCTATGACAATGAAATTCTAGTAGACACGATAGTTTTTCTAGCTTCATTGATAGCATTGAAATCTTCGGATATTAATATCATCTTGGGCATGGACTGGATGTCAGCTCACTATGCCCAGATTGATACTCACTCTAGAAATGTCCAGCTTACCCATCCCTCGGGTGAGATAGTAAATGTCTCCACTCGAGTTGCCAAATGCCAACTCTATTCCCTAAATGCCAACCCTCTTCCGGAACTTGAAGACATTCCGGTAGTCCGTGACTTTCTGGATGTTTTTCCAGAGGAACTGCCAGGAATTCCACCTGACAGAGATGTAGAGTTTGTAATAGATCTTGTTCCGGGAACTGTCCCAATAGCCAGAAGACCATATAAGATGGCACCCCTGGAGCTAGCCGAACTTAAGAAGCAATTAGATGAGGCCTTGAACAAAGGTTTCCTTCGTCCTAGCTCTTCTCCTTGGGCTTGTCCCGTCCTCTTCGTCAAGAAGAAAGACGGAACGGATCGGATGGTTGTAGATTACCGACCAGTTAATCTGGTCACCATTAAGAACAAGTATCCGCTCCCCAGGATCAACGATCTGTACGATCAGCTCGCTGGATCCTCAGTCTTCTCCAAAATGGATTTGAGGTTGGGATACCATCAAATCAAGATTAAGAACGGGGACATTCCAAAAACGTCTTTTGTTACTCGTTATGGCCAATATGAGTACACCGTTATGTCCTTCGGTTTAACCAATGCCCCAGCCACCTTCTCTCGGCTGAAGAACTCAATATTCATGGAGTATTTGGAGAAATTCGTCGTGGTATACCTCGATGATATTCTCATCTACTCGAAGAATGAACAAGAACATGCCGAGCATCTAAGGCTGGTATTGATGAAACTTCGAGAGCATCGCCTTTATGCCAAATTTTCAAAATGTGAATTCTGGTTACCAGAAGTGACCTATCTAGGCCACGTAATCTCTAGTAAGGGTATTGCTGTCAATCCCGAGAGAGTTCAAGCTGTCCTTGATTGGACTCAACCTGAATCGGTTAAGCAAGTTAGGAGTTTTCTTGGTCTAGCGAGCTACTGTCGCCGCTTTGTCAAGAATTTATCCAAGGTTGCAAAGCCTCTAACTGAACTCCTCAAGAAGGATAAAAGGTTCCAGTGGACACCACAGTGTGAGCATAGTTTTCAGGAACTGAAAAGACGCCTGACTTCCGCACCTGTGTTGCTACCACCAGATTTTTCTAAGGACTTTGTTATCTATTGCGACGCCTCGCGACAAGGATTAGGTTGCATTCTCATGCAAGATCGTCATGTGATTGCATACAGATCTCGACAGTTGCGTCCACATGAGGATAATTATCCCACACATGACCATGAGCTTGCAGCTGTGGTCCATGCACTAAAAATCTGGCGACATTACCTTCTGGGTAATCGTTGTGAAATATTCACTGATCACCAAAGTCTAAAATATATTTTCACCCAGCCGGATTTGAACCTCAGGCAAAGACGGTGGGTTGAGTTGATCTCGGATTACAACTTAGGGACAACTTACACCCCGGGGAAGGCCAATGTTATGGCCGATGCGCTAAGTCGTAAATCTTATTGTAACAATTTGATGCTACAACAAGGTCAACCACATCTCCATGAGGACTTTCGGAAGTTGAATCTTCATATTGTTCCTCAAGGATTCCTTTCTACCCTAGTGGCGAAGCCTACTCTTAAGGATCAAATTATAGCTGGCCAAAAGCGTGACAAGTGTATATCACGGATCAAGGAGAATATTTTTAGCGGAAACGCTAAAGAATTTTCCATGAATGATCAAGGTGTTGTGTTCTTCCAGAATCGTTTAGTGGTTCCTAAGAACCCACATCTAAGGTAGTTAATCCTTAAGGAGGCTCATGATTCTCCTCTCACCATTCATCCCGGTAGTACTAAGAGGTATCACGACCTACGCCAGAGGTTCTGGTGGACTAGGATGAAGAGAGAAATTGCTGAGTTCGTTGCTATCTGCGATGTATGTCGTCGAGTTAAGGCAGAACATCAAAGGCCTGTTGGCACCCTTCAACCTCTAGCTATTCCTGAATGGAAATGGGATAAAATTAGCATGGATTTCATTACCGGATTTCCCAAGACCAAGAAAGGAAATAATGCTATCTTTGTGGTCATTGACCGTCTTTCCAAAGTGGCTCATTTTCTTCCTGTTCGTGAGAGTATAACAGCTAGCCAGCTAGCAGAGTTATATATCTCTCGAATAGTGTCTCTTCATGGTGTTCCCCTGGAAGTTAATTCGGACCGTGGAAATATCTTTACTTCTCGCTTCTGGGAAAGTTTTCAGAATGCCATGGGGACTCACTTATCTTTTAGCACTACTTTCCATCCTCAATCAAGTGGTCAAGTAGAAAGAGTGAATCAAATCCTAGAAGATATGCTCCGAGCTTGTGTTATTTCGTTCGGTATGAATTGGGAGAAGTGCCTTCCATTCGCCGAATTCTCTTATAACAATAGTTATCAATCAAGTTTGGGCAAAGCCCCTTTTGATGTTCTCTATGGACGAAGATGTCGAACACCTCTTAATTGGTCAGAAACCGGAGAGAGGCAACTCTTTGGTCCGGATATGATCCAGGATGCAGAAGAGCAGGTTCGCATTATTCGTGAAAAGTTGAAAACAGCCCAGTCTTGTCAAAAGAGCCAATATGATCGTCATCATAAGGCTGTGACCTTTGAAGTTGACGAGAAGGCTTACCTTCGGGTTACAACTTTGAAGGGTACCCATCGATTCGGTATCAAGGGCAAATTGGCTCCTCGTTATATTGGTCCTTTTCGCATTCTTGCCAAACGAGGAGAAGTTGCCTACCAGTTGGAACTTCCTCCGCATCTTTCCAAGGTTTGTGATGTTTTCCACGTCTCGCAACTCAGGCGTTGCTTTTCGGATCCTATCCGTGAAGTGGACCACGAAACGCCTGATCTCCAAGATAACCTTTCATACCGAGAATACCCCATGCGTATTCTTGATCAAGCTGAGCGTACCACTCGACGTCGAAACCTCAAGTTTCTTAAAGTTCAATGGTCAAATCATTCTGAAAAGGAGGCAACTTGGGAAAGAGAGGATCGTCTCCGACTTGAATACCCTGCGTTATTCCCGACGACTTCTAAATCTCGGGACGAGATTCTTTTGAGTGGGGGTGAGTTGTCACATCCCTAACCCTTAAGCAAGTTAGTCTTGTGCTCATGTCTTCTTTGCATTTGCATCTAAGAAGTTTCAATAAAAACAACAAAGTGGCAAAGGAAAAACTCAAAACCCTAGCCACTATTTCAATTAAAGAAAATCTCAAACTAGTTCAAATCAATGAACCCAAAATGGCCTCAAGAAATGTTCAAACTTTCTGATAAATCATGAAAGTAAATGAGCATTGGAGAAAACTATTTTTTTGACACTTTAAGCATTTTAAATAAATGCAAGAGGCTACTGGTTTCAAGTTTTAAATTTGAAATCAGAATCTATAAATTTCCAAAAATGTTGGAAACTTTGGAAATGGTTGGGAATGCTATAACAATATTTCAGGAGGTCTAAAATAGTTTTTACTTTTTGTTTTGGAGCTGAAATCATTAGCAAAACAATAGTTAGCAAAACAGAAAAACAAAAAAAACAGAAAAAATGGGAAATCCTTACCTGTCGCCTAAGCCTGGCCCGGCCCATCCTTGGCTTGTTCCCTCCCTCGCGCCAGTAGGCAGCAGGAGGTGGCCGCCGCCTCCTCCAGCACGGCCACGCACCTGTGCGCTTGCCTGGCCGCCGCTCCATGCTGGCAAGGCCGGGGATAAGCCCCCTGAGGCCTCCCCTATCCATTCCCCGCATCGGCTCTCTCCCTCCTCCCGGATCTCTTCCTCCTCCTTGTTGCCGCCATTGGAGCCGAGCAAAGCTCGAGCTGCCCGTGCCCCTAGCCATGGGATCCCGCCTCCGAGTAGTCTGTTAGCTCCGCCTTGTCGCCCTAGTCATCTCTGCAGAAGCTGACGTGTCCCCAAGCTCTGCATCGCCCCCAACGCCGTCGTCTTCCACCTCCGGCCGCCGGACCTCTCCCGTCGATTCGTCGCCCCCAGGCCTTCCCCGAGCCGTCTAAGCCCTACTCTGCACTCCCCGTGAGCATGCGGTCGTTTCCCCTAAGTTTTTCCCGTCGATCCCCTCCTCTAGCTCTAGTTTCACCGGAGCCCGACGAGGACCGCCGCTGCCGCTCGTCGCCGGTAGCCCTCCAATGATCAGTTCGTCCTTCTGAGGGCACCAGCAGCTCTAGGTCGATGCGTAGATGCTGTAGCAGCTAAGAACCGAGCGTAGTTTCCTCTGGATCAAAGACCCCGATGACGGTCGAGCCTTGGCCGCCGCCAAACTCGTCGCCAGCATCATCTCCGGTCACATCAGCCCCGGCTAAGTGCAGAAATGGAGCTGCGGTAGATGTGTCGTTCCTCTGGTGCTCTCCGCATAGCATTTCGCCCCCTGTGCGCCGTTTCCGAGCCCCTCCGCCGTGCTGGTGGTTACCGGAGGCTCCCCGCCGGCGAGGACGACCTCGCCGCCGGTGGATCTCGGCTGGCCTGAGCCACTGACTGGTGGGGCCAGCCTCTGGCAAGTTTAAAACTAATAAAAATAAATCAAATAAGTTAATCAGTCACTGACATGTGGGTCCAGCAAGGTTAATCAGTTAATTAAGTTTAATCTTAATCTAAAATTGACCAGAGAGACTGACGAGTGGATCCCACTGGTCAGGTTTGACTTTCAACGGCCAGATGGACCTGCTGATGTCATGCTGATGCAATAAAAGTATTTCCAATATAGAAATAATTCCAGGAAATTGCTAAAACTTGTAAAATTCATAGAAATTAATCTGCAACTCCAATGAAAATAATTTATATATGAAAAAGTATCAGAAAAATTCAAGGATTCTGATTATGCTATTTTCAACTATGTTTGAAAAAGTTACAGAACCCTAAAATGTGGAATAAGGAATAATTCAATTCTTATAATTACTTTTTAAATGGAATTTGGAAAATTATTCAAATTTCATCATGAATGCAATGATCACACACTGTCCTAGTTACAAATCAGTACCATAACATGACATCTCATGCAAGCTAACATCAAGTTGATCTGAACATCAGGTCGAATCAATTAAATCGGTATCCGAGAATACCCCGTTTGAATTGATATTCGAATGTGATTCAAATCAACTCTAAACCTAATACATATTGATTATAATAACTTATCACCTTGCATTCTCATGCCATGCTCATGCATCATTTTGAGTGCATATGATTGTTATTGAATGTTGCCATTCATTTCGGTAGGCTCCGCACCCCCGGATTCCACCGAATATCCGTCTGACGGATATCGTTCCTCCTCAGAGTAACAAGGCAAGCACCCCTTCGATCATCCCGATAGCTCCCATGTTCTCGCTCCTGCACCTATTTATTGCATTTAAGATCAAATGCTTCAACTGCTTTTCCCACGATAGTTGAACCACTTCCTTTGCATGACTTAACCATGTCACAGTAAATAGCCGAACCTTGCAACCTAGCATACCTGGTAGTTGCTTGAGCTATGATGTGCCTTATCCTACTATGCATACTATGCTTAGAGTTGTGTATGGTCTGTCATCTGGGAGATGAACAGAATTGTGGAATGTGTTTGATGAGCAAAGGTTGTGTGTTGAACTTGATTTGGTAAAGGTACCGGTGAAAGGCCGTGTAGGAGTACATGGCGGGTTGTTTCATTGGAACCGTCCTTAAGAACTGAGTTCCGTGTATGTATTCCAAGACTAGATACTACCACATGCTGGGCCCTGAAATATGACCCCGCTCGGCCTATTAATCGCGTAGTGCTCGGTCCAGGAGTTGCAAGTAGTTTCTGGTGTTTATAGTAATGCTGGAGGCCGTGCATGGTGCTGACCTGAGAGGTGGGCCGTGATGCGGTAGGCAGTGTCGGAAACCGCGGCCGGACTTCCGTACGGGTTACTCTCAGGTAGGCGATAAACCTGGACTAGGTACTAGTGTGGTTAACGGTCGTGGCCGACTCCCTCGCTGGGCTTCCGCTTGAAGCTTGCCGAGGTGCATGACGTGCACATGGCGATAAGTGGCGAGAGCGTGTGTGACGAAGTACACCCCTGCAGGGTTATGATCTATTCGAATAGCCGCGTCCGCGGATATGGACTACTTGGAGACATATGTTGTTCATAGATAACCTCAATGGCTACTCATAAAATTGTCAAGATAAGCGTGAGTGTCGTGGACGGCATTTCCATATGGAGACGGAATGATTCCACGATAGTGTATTGTTGTGGTGTTAGTGGACTCGTGTGCGAGAAATCAAGTTGTCAAAATTATTTAAAAAAATGCAAGTTGTCTAGCCACGAGTCAAATGCTGGCTTCCCGCATGAAACCCCACAATACCTTTTGATACCTTGCATGAGTAATTAGTTCTCCTAAAGTCTTGCTGAGTACCTTCGTACTCATGTTTGCTTAATAAATGTTGCAGAGGTTGCTAATGACCCTAACGGAGGGTTCTTCGTAGACATCGACGACGACGAGTAGCTGGTGTCCCAGCTACGATCTGGCCCTACGTCGGCTCTGTAGTATAGTCAGGCCATGTGCCTTCTAGTTGCCCTGTCTGTACCCAGACAGTTTATAACTCTTCCGCTGGCTTGTAATTGTATGACTGCTATTATGGGTCGTGAGACCCTTAATGTGTAATATTATGTGTGTGGCTCTTCCGAGCCTCTTAAATAAAGCTTGTATGTTTATGGTTATGTTGTGATGCCATCGATGTATCTATACATATCGGTATGCCATGCGTACGTGTGTTTTACTTGATATGTATGGGGTTCGAATACCTAGTCGTGAACTTTAGTAGCACTCCTTACAAGGAAATGCCCCTTTGTGATCCAACGAGCCTTGGTAGTTCGCTACTGCTCCGGACACATTGGTTGACCGGCATGTGTCCTTCTTAGCTGCTGTGTCTGTCCCGTTTGGGGAAATGTCACGCAACGTAATGGAGTCCTTGTAGCTTGCTACGACTCGTCTACGTTTGCTGATGACCGACACCTGCTTTGTTGGGCCATGTATGCCTGTCCTTGTGCGGTACTGCCACTTTGGTTTATGACTAGACATGTCGATCCGGGTTCTTTGACATTGGATTGCTAGCAACACTATCGCATACGTGAGTCAAAAGACGCAAACGGTCCCGGCTAAGGTAAGATTGCAGCCGTGGAGTTAACCGTGCGTGAGACCACAAAGGGATGCGGTGTGTTACAGGCTGGATTCCTACGGCTTAGGATCGGGGTCCCGACAACGCGCGCTCTAGAGCATGCTCACGCATGCCTGCCAGGTGCTCGACGCAATGCTACGGCTAGCTAGGGACCTGGGCTGGTGGTGAAATGCTCCAGATCGACTAATGGCCTTACATTGGGTGTGCTAGACATGCTAGCTTTGTCTGGGTCTCAACTCCACCATACAAATAAAATATCTTGCCATTTCTGGTCAGGGACACCAGGTGTTTGACAGAACGCCAATGGCATCTAGGGGCACTTTCTAGCTATGGAAATTTCTAGACATAAGTCTCACTGGATGGGCACAAAGATGGCAGGATTAGATTTAGCAATTCAACAACTTCACAATGCAATTCTAGTAAAAATCCATTTCTGGCCACAGACAAAATGGCAATGCAACAGGGTTAAAACAACTCCAATGGGGTTGAGGTTTAGTACTCAAGGGTTTCATTGGATGGACTACAAGCACAAAAATTCTCAAGAGCATTGGGGAAGGAAAAAGTGGGGTTGTAGTTCAAATTGCCAATCTGGTCCAGAACGCAAAACAAGAAGCGTGCTCAAATATTTTAAAAGACCAACATATATTTTTGTAGAAAACTTGTTCCTATAAACCTCTTGACCTCCACAATTTTTTACAAAATTATTAGAGATTTCAATGAAGAGGTTGTAGTGTAAAGCATCTATTTGGACCAGAACAGAAAAGATGGCAAAAAGCAATATTCTACAATTCTACAATTGGACCAGAAAGTAAGAATAATTAATTTCCTTCATTCTGCCAAAAAACTTGGCTATTTTATGATATAAAGTTGATCCAGAAACTTAGTAGGTAATTCTCAAGCTTGTTGTGAAATTTTTAGAAGAGGTTAACACGTAGTTGTAGTTCAAAACTGGACCCTTCAGAAAACAAAAACCAGCTTTGAGTAATTGAGTTGGAAGATACTAATTATTGAAAAGTCTATTCTGAAATAACCAGTGGAGAGGAAATGTTTGAGTCAATCCTCAAGTCACATAAAAGTTCTCAAAAAGTATTAGCTCATAGAAAAGTGATTCACAAAAATCAAGAATAAGAAGGTTTTGAAGTCAATAGAAAACCGAGAAATAAAATTTTATAATTTTCATGCCAAATTTATTAAATAAAAATCTTGGTAAAAATTTGGGGTGTTACAGAGACACTCGTAGCGACGAAACAACTGCACATGAATTCCAACCAATCAACACAAATATAATGTTTTTTGTAACAAAATGGGAAAATATATGAGCTAACACATAACTTACAAAACGTTGACCCCGTCAGCCTTTGGAAGGCCGAAGAGTACCTTTTCGGTCAATAGTAGGCCGAAGAGCTGTCGGGGGTCGGCAGTCAGTGGCATCGGGGGCGGCGTATGAACAGTTGCGTGGTGTTTCGTGTCGGGGTGTCGGGGTGTCGTGTTGGCGCGTCATGTCAAGGTGTGGGGGCATCAGGTCGGTGTGTGGGGGTGCCAGGGTGTCGGGGCGTCATGTTGGGGTGTTGTTTTTTTCTTCTTCCTCTTCTTGTTTCCACTTCTTCATTTTCTTCTTCTTCCTTTTCTTCCTTTTCTTATTCTTCTTCTTCTTCTTCTATTCTTCTTGTTCTTCTTCTTCCTCTTCATCATCTTCTTCTTCTTCCTCTTCATCTTCTTGTTCTTCCTTCTTTTCCTTTTTCCTCATCTTCTTCTTCTCCTCTTTTTATTCTTCTTCTTCTTCTTCTTTTTCTTATTCTTCTTGTTCTTTTCTTTTGTTTTTGTTGTTCTTCTTCTTGTTATTCTACTTACTCTTGAAAGTGTGTTATATCGACTAGAGGGGAGTGAATAGGAGTTTTTTACAATTTCAATACTGAGGATTTTCCTTGTGAGGAAATTCCTCAGTTATGAACTTAGTGCAGCAGAAATAGTTCAGGACCAGGAGTGCGAAAACGACTACCGCAACGTGCTTGATGAAATTTAAGAGATTCGGTTTGCACAGTTCGCAAGTATAGATTAAGTAGGTGAAGATAAACTGAAGTGAAGAATTTGAGGTTGAGGAAACTTAGAGAAGGTCTTCAGACAAATTCTTCTAACATCACAGATGAAAGTCTTCAACATATAATTGAGGAAATGAAAGAGTTGAAGAAATAGAACCCGAAGCTTGATGAAGATAGTTGTTGATGACCGAGTTCCAAATGCTCTGACAGTTGTATGTCTGGTTTGCAGCGGCTTGGTATTGAAACCAAAAGGACACATAGTCCCGGGACACAGATTCCCTACCGTTATCTCCTTGATCTAAGGACACACAGTCCTCGCCCAACACTCGTGGTAAGTCTTCAGGACACACTTCCAAATCCTCACAAACTCGGTCACCCGGTGATGCACAATTGACTGCTGGATGATCTAGACCATGATGCCTACCCGTCTGGAGGATGCACAGTCCTCAAAGGTAACATCCTCCATCACTTGGTTTTGCTTTGGGTTTGGTGTTTATGGTATTTCCTCACTTGATGATTTTCTCTCGAAGACTCTAAGGAATTTGGGTTGCTCTAAATGACAAGTGTCACTTTCTCTCGGCGCAGCCAACGAGCAAGTGGTTGTGGGGGGCGGCTATTTATAGCGTGGGAGCATCCCGACATGATTTGACATAAATGCCCTTAAATAATGTAACCATTGGGTGGATAAGATGAGTGAGGTGGCGCGTGGCGTGGCAACGGTCGGAACTTTCAACTGTGAAAGTCCTCATGTCTCTCATATTCTTTACTTTGAGGCTTTGGTGGATTTAGTCTTGGTTTGAGCATGATGAGGAAAATCATTCCATAGTTTTACCTCGACACCCTTTAACAGTACAGTGTTCCTATGACTCAAGTATGAAGAAAATGAAAAAAGAGTAAATCTTCATGCTTCAAAGTCTTGAGGATGTTTTCTTCAGGACACACCGAATTCCTCATCTTTAATATCTCCATGAGGAATATTAATATCTTTGCAATTTATTTGCGATTAAATTCTTCAAGGAAGGACCAAAGTCTTCACCCGAAGACATACATTTTTAGGGGTCGATATTCATCGGATAACTCAAAATCCTCAGCGACTTATAGTGCTTGTGTACACTCACAAACATATCAGTCTCTTAACCTATAAGTCTTCAAACCACCAAAATCACTAAGGGGCACTAGATGCACTTACAATCTCCCCCTTTTTGGTGGTTGATGAAAATTAGGTTATGTTTTCAATGGGGATAATAATATGGAATGTAAGTACAGAGTTTGAGGAATTTGAAGGCAAGATACAAAGAAACTCCCCCTGAAGATGTGCATATTTTGAGGAATATGCTTTGAACAGCACATGCACATTGATGATTTGTATCATGGAGATCTCCCCGTGTATCTTACAATTCATGCATGCATTTAACATATAGTATGAGGAATTAGAAATGCATGATGAAAAATGGTGTCTCACAAATTTCAGCATGCCTGCATTAATAAACTTGAGGAATAAGCATGCGAGGAAAAACGTTCAAAAGAGACAGAACACCATTGGGCTTAAGTTACAACTCATTCACCAAAAACTTCAGAAGAGCCACGAGTTTGTAACTTAATAAAGTTTATAAGCCCATAATGTATCCTGCTTGAAGACTAACTCTCAGATTTATCCCCCTTTGTCATCAAGTGACGAAAAAGGGATAAAACTGAGGACTAACGCCCTTGAAGAAATTCACTTCTTTGTTGATGTAGAGGCGTGAGCATCCTTTGAGACATGCTTCTACCTTGGACCAGCTGCAGTGTCCTCTTGTTCTTCTTCTAACTCTGTAGTGCGAAATGAAGAAGATGAACTATGCTTCAAGTCAGGAACTAGAATTGGCTTGAATTTCTTATTTGGAGGCCACGACTAGTCAAAGTCTTGAGTAAATTCCATTTCCTGAAGTTCCTTAGGAGTCTTCAGGTGATCCAAAGTGGCACAAGTGCAATCAAAAACCTCATGAAGATAACCATGATTTTTCTTCACTTCATTTTGAGTCTCGTTGATGTTATTCACAATGGCACCAGACTGGCGTTTCACCCACTTGTGATTGCGATCGACTTTCTGGTGAAGACTGAGGGGAAGCTCTCTGTTAGTCATCACCCGAGGAGCAGTTGGGAATGGTGGTTCTTTAGTAGCACGATCATCATATAAATAATATGAATCGGCTTTACGAAATTAGCCGTCAAGGGGCCGATTTTCTTCATCAATTACGGACTTTAATTTGCCTTCAACTCGCTCAAAAGTTTCCTTGATGACTTTGATAGGCGGGAGAAATCCGAGGTGATTATGAAAGTGAGCTTGATAGTTAATGCCTGATTTGTTCCTGATGAACCTCATAATCCATGGTGCATAAATCTTCAGCTCATATGGAGTCAAAGCGTTGTCAGCCAAAGTCCTCAAAAAGAAATCTTTAAGATTCCTAAGAATGTAATGAATGACTATGAATATGATATTCTTCATGATGCCTACCACGTCTTCTTCATTGTCAGGCCCTTTGATTGGAGCGAAGGAATATGACAGGATGCGATAGACGGTTCTAGGCTCATACTTCAGATCCTTTACGAGGAGTCTGGTTCTTGGACGTTGGCCTTGAGCCAAAGGCTGCATGAGGACTTCCATGAGCTTGTTTGGCTATTCTAGTTCATCATTCATTTTGACTGCATCTTCTGAGGGAATTTACAATTGGAGAGCTGGAAGCAATTCAGTGGTTGGAGCTTTGTAATGCGTGTGCTGAGTCATCTAGTCCAAAACCCATGTGGTGACGTCTTTTGTTTCGCCTGAGATATGCAGTGTGGCATAAAATTGAAGAATTATGTCCGTGTTCCCATCATTGATATCTGTGCAGAAAGGCAGTAGCTCAGCTTCATAAAGAACATTGAGGACTGGAGCAAAACAAGGTATTTCCTCCATATCACAATGAGGAATATGGGTGTGATGAAATCACTTCTTTCTCCCAAAGAGCACAAAGGCATAATAGTTGAGCTGATTTCTGGTCCAGAATTTTCTGTGCCTGATGCGAAGTTTGTAATAGGGGCTTGCACCTGTGAAGTAATGACGTTCATCAAAGAATGCTTCCTTCCGAAACTTTGGCCATTTGGAGAAAGGTTGATTAGGCTTCGGTTGAAGATTGTGCTGCTGTGCATCTTGAGGAGTTGTGGCCACCACAATGGAAGTTTCAGGATTTACCACAACAAGTGAAGTTTCAGCATTTGGGGTAGAAGCATTTTCTTCAGCTTGAGGATTTAGTTTAGCTTGAGAAATTTGCTGAATTGAGGAAGGAGTTGCAGCTTTTGATGTTGCGTTTTCTTCATATGATGGAGCTGATTCGCGGTCTTGTGCTAATTCCTCATGTATACTCTTTTCGTTAGAGCCAGTCAGAATTTTAGTATGAGTCGGAGTTGGAGGAACTTGGGCTGTTCTTGGTGAATTAGTGTGAGCTTGTTCCCAAAACTCGTCATGGATCACACGTGTGCTGCATCCAATTTCTTCATCACCCTCCTTTTCTTCTGGGGTCATGGGAGGTGTTGTGGCTTGAGGAATATCATCAATTTCAATTTCCTCATCCATCGGTGTGGATGCACGAGAGCGTGTGTCTTCCATTTCTTCATCCTCTTCGGGAATGATGTATTCCACACCGAATGGAACCATCATAGATAACGGGGCTACATTTAGAGGAGTAGCATCCACCAGGGCTGATGAAGATTCTGAAGGCATAATCTTCAGACATTTTGCTTTTGAGGATTCTGGAGACATTGAATATTTTCTATTTTTAGCTTATTTTTCAGCCACTTTAGGTTTCTTCACGTGTGCTGCAGACGGAGTCATTTTCTTCACCTTTGAGGATTTTTGTGAAGGAGCAATTTCATGAGGCGATGTTTTATCAGAGTCAGGCCTGGTAGATTCTTTAGCTGGAGCATTCTGACGAATTTCTCCAGCAGCTGGTTCTTCATCTTCATGTTCCTCATGAAGTTCAACAGTGTAGCTTGGCTGAGGGTGTGACTGCTGCTTTGCAGCAGCTATTCTACTATTGTATTCATCAACTCCAGCTCTTGCTGCTTTGACGAATTGCACTTTGACCCCCCTTGCGATCAGAGTGAAGAAAATGACTATAGGTTGCTTCACAACCCATAGTGATGGCATAATTTCCAAAATAGAAAAAAAGATTTATTTAACGAAAGAAAATATTGCAAATAAATCTCAAAAGGGTTTTATCATGAAGCAAATGGTTTTGGGTTGTTTGAGACAAGAATTCAAAGATTTCAATATCCCACTTACTTTGAAAATCCCCCAAATTGCAAGTGCTTTCCAAAATATTTTGAAAATAAAAGGTTTGAAAAAGCAGGGTGTTACATGGTTCCATTAAGAGTCCTCAAGATTTAGCTCAATCCTTTGTTGCTAAATATTTTCCTGCTAATGCTTGGGGGAGGTGTTGCACTTTGCTTAAGGCTAGACCGGTACATGGAATTCCTAAGAATGAATTGCTTGATATATTTTATGCTGGTCTAACCGATGAATCTAGAACCTATCTGGATAGTTGTGCTACTTGTGTTTTCAGGGAAAGAACACCGGACGATGCCGAAAAATTAGTGGGTAAGATAGCTAGGAATCATGATGATTGGTCTGTTCCTGAACTACCTCCATCACCCAAGAAGAGAGGTATGCTTTTCTTAAGCCCAGAAGTTATGTAAGAAGCCAAGAAGTCTATGAAAGAGAGAGGTATTAAAGCTGAAGATGTGAAGAAGCTACCTCCTATTGAGCAATTATGTGAGCCTACCACTCAGCCACCAATGGTAGAGGTACACTCTCTTTTAGAATTCAATGCAAGTGACGTCCCTCATGGTAAGCCCCCTGATCAGTGTGTAGATGAGCTTGATAATTTCATTGTCAAGCAAAATCACTTTAATGAGCGGATTCAAATACAATTGCATGATAATTCCCTTGATATCAAAAGTTGGCTTGATGTTTTAAGTAGAACTGTTAATGATGTTAAAGGTCTTGTTAAGCATTTTCATATGGTTCAAACTCAGCTTGAACAAATTTATAACAATGCCAAATAAGTTGATAGGCAGGCATATGGTATAAAGACCTGAGGAGGTACAAATAACCAGGACCCCTTTATCCGGAGGGGCATCCAAAGAGGAGTGAGCAAGATTCTCAATTGCAGGAAGAAGACATTGTCAGCTACCTGAAGAAGAAAAAGAAACACAAGGAGGGTGACAACTCCAATGATCCCATAATTGATGAATCCTGTAGTGGACGAACGATAAAGAAGTTGATTCCTGTAGTGGAAGAACCTATTCTTGATCCTAATAGTATATCTATTTCCGATGCTGAAACTGAAGATGGTGCTGAACCCGATAAATATAATGAGAAGATTGATCCTCCTGAGATACGAGAAGAAGAAGCACCAGACAAGCGCAAAAGATATACTAGAGAAGATTTTGTTGAAAGAAAACATGGGAAGGAGAGAGAACCATGGGTACAAAAATCAATGCCCTTCCCAGGTAAGCCCTTCAAAACTAAAGAAGAAGAGCATTACAATAAATTTTGTGAATGTATGAAACCTTTTTTTCTACAAATTACTTTGACCGATGCTATTAAGTTGCCTCCGTACTCGAGGTATATGAAAGATATTGTCACTAATTAAAGAAAAGTTCCTAATGATGCAATATCTACTATGCTTGCTAATTACTCTTTGAGTGGCAAGATTCCTGAGAAGCTTGGTGATCCAGGTATACCCACCATTCCTTGCTCCATAAAAAATAATTATGACAGAACTGCTTTATGTGATCTTGGTGCAGGAGTGAGTGTTATGCCTTTTTTTCTTTACAAAAGTCTTTGTCTAGATAAACTAATCCCTACAGATATCTCCCTTCAAATGGCTGATAAGTCAACACTCGTTCCTGTAGGTATTTGTGAGGATATTCCAATTGAAGTTGCTAATTGCTTGATCCTTACTGACTTTGTTCTGCTTGACATGCCCGAGGATGGGAGCATGTCTATTATTCTTGGTAGACCTTTTCTTAACACCGCTGGTGCTATTATTGATTGCAATAAAGGAAAGGTGACTTTCAATGTTAATGAGAAGGAGCACACGATATATTTCCAGAAGAAGATTGAAAAAAGGCATGGCCTTAATTCTATTGAGAATATTGAGACCGTGAAGGTTAGAGAGTGGGATTGTCCTCTACATGTGCACCACAAATACAAAACCGTTATGGTGGGGAAAATATCCATTGAAATAAAGTTACCATGATTTCTTTATAAGAAGTGAACTTTTTGCTCAATATAACACATGTTTGGTAGTGAGACTTGATCAACTTTGCTAACAAATATGTTTTATATGAGTAAAAGAAGGAGCTTGTTATTCTTTCATTTCCTTTGTCTTTCATCCTCCTTGATGTACCAAAGTTTATTTTTTAAACTTCAGCTTACCGGAAGTTTTGCAGCTTTCAGTATTTCGATTTTTTTTCAAAGTGAAGTTGTCAAAAAAATTCAAGAATATTGAAAATAAAATTTTCTATCGAAAAAGTGACGCAGGGGCACCTTGGGCCAGCCAGGGGGGCCACCCTTTGTCGAGGCGGCCAGCTGGCGCGGCCTGCCACCTCACCGCGCCCACAAGTCGCCTGGGCGCATGTGTGCTCCTTTCCATGTACTTCTTCGCCCCTTCTCTCTCTCACTCAAAAAATCCCGAATTTTCTACTGGAGCTCGAGTTCTTGTTGTTATTGGTGGCAAATTTCGATCTCTCTCTACAACTCATCATTTGCATTGAGAATTTGAGCATTTGCTCCTTGGTATGTGACTCCTCCACTCCTCCAATTAAAATTTTGATTGGTCGTCTTATTTGTGAGTATTTAGGAGCTCTATGTGCTGTTCATATGAGCTTGCATGCATGTTTAGAAATTTAATTATGAAGTTTTGATGCAAGGTTATGCATAAGGGTAGTGAGTAGAATAGTTTGCTCGAACTCATTTTAGCTCAAATCTCCATTTTTGTGATGAACCAAAAATTTCAGAAATGTGCTTGTTTGGAAAGGTAATGGGATTGCTTGGGAAGATGAGACTCGAGCCTACCGATAGGTTAAGTAGAGCTGCAGCATCATCCTCTAGTGTGAGGACAAGTTACGATGATGGCGGCAGGTATTAAGGATGAGTTTGATAACCTCTGTGCAGCTGTAGGATTGACACATATCGTAACACGACGTTTGCAACAATATCCAAAACTCACCTATTATTTTGTCAACTGGTTTAGATATAATGAAAAAACTTCCATGATTGAATTCAGATTATATGAGGATGTCTTTACCATGTCTTTGGCAGAATTTTGTGATATTGTAGGTGTGCAGAATGTCGAGAAGATGACCAAAATGAACGTTCAGCCAAACGAGCTGAAATCCCTATTCGTTTCCCTTTGCAGTAAGGACCCGCGAGAAATTCACCGAGGGAAGATCTCTAGTATCTTGTTTCCTCACATCAGGTATTTCGCATATTATATTGCTCGAGGTGTGTTAGCTCGTGACAACACGAGCAACATTTCGGCTCCGGATCTCGCTATCTTGGCAGCCGCCCTCTTAGGAGATAACTCGTATAATATTGGTTCTTTGATTGCTCGTCGCCTCGTCGCTAACAGTGGAAAAGGGCCTCACTTTGGTGGCAATTATGCCACGCTTATCCTCGATCCCCTCGGGCGCACAGTGCGCACGGATGATACGCCTTTTTCATTCATGACCTTTGAGCTTACCATTATGAAGAGGCATGAGTTTGTTACTTGGACTTCCGAGTTTAGTAACCTTGTTCATATTATGAGATTTGGCGAGCTTACTACTCGCGAGATCCGTCTACCTACACCACGTTTGTTTGATTACACTAGCAGGAACGGGTGGTCTTTCACCTTGACTGAGTTGGACGAGTTCGTGATCCAGCAATAGTTCCACAACCCCATGTAGGAGGTTTTCCCGAGGAAGAAGAAGCTTCTCCTTGGGAGGCCAACCAGGCATCAGTGTACGCGCTCGAGGCCTCGTATGATTCTTGGAGCCACCAGTAACACTCCGGAACCGGAGGAAGCTCCTGGAGCCCGCAGTAGCCGAGCTCAACTTAGGCCAAAAGCCTTAGCTTGGGGGAGTATGTATCCTTCTCCCCTTTCATTGTATCATCCATAGTATCCTTAGAAAGTCTTTTCATATTTTTTGCCTGTTCTTCTTTGTTCTTTCTTTGCAAAAAGAAAAAAAATTATCTTTCCTTTTTGCTCTCGTTTAACCTTTGGAAAACCCAAAAAGATTTATGTTCTCTCTTTAGTTTGCTTTGTTTGCAGAGTTCAGCTCATGTTCATGGTTGCAGTTGCACTTGATTATATATTTCTAAGTTCGATCGTGTAAGTGATGATGCAATAATGACGACGATCAACAGAAGGAATGTAACAAGGAAAGCTGGTATGAACTCTACTTGTTTCTACTTTTGTACATATGCATGTACTTATGATCTAGAGACCAGCTTGTAGCGACATAGTGCTATGATTACAATGCTTTCCCAATAGTTCATGCTTTCTTTGTGACTAGTCTCAAATAGCTGGAGTGCATAATGTGTTATTGAAATGATTTGCATGCATTGTATTGTTCATGGTTTGGCATATTAGAGTGGTATTTTCCTTCAGAGTGCTTTTGGATTGACTTGGCACATGCTTACGCATGTTTATGACGAAAAGTCTATCAAGCCTTGACGATCTTTTTATTTAAGAATAGTTATATCGCTTTCATGCCCGATTCGATGTTGCTTTGTTGCTCTGCATGATTATGACCATTATTGCTCTCTAGTTGGTCGCTTCCCCGTCTTTTGCTACCCTTCGCGTGTACCAAGCGGACTGCATGCTTGTGCATTGCTACTACAAAAAAAGATCTTGCAACGACGCCAGATACAAGCGTGTTGACGGGAGACTATTCTTGTCTTGATACTCCTCAGCAACGGCGCCAGGAATCCGTCTCCTACGGCTACGCCTTTAGGGACTTCTTTGGAAAGTATGCAAAGGATTCCCCCGTGGCCTTGGAGCCTTGCGTTGGTGTTCCCTCGAAGCAGAAAGGGTGATGTAGCAAGAGGCGGCAAGTATTTCCCTCAGTTTGGAGAACCAAGGTATCGAACCAGAGAAAGGATTGCGTCAAGTCACAAGTACATGTACAAACACAAAAAGCTGACACCCAACGCTATGAAGGGGTTGTCAATCCCTTATAGATTGTTTGCAAAGTGAGAACTGAAAGCAACAAAGAAAACAAAGCAAAGTAAAAGTGAAAGTCGAAATGATAGTTGTGAATAGACCCGGGGGCCGTAGTGTTCACTAGTGGGATCTCTCATGAAAGCAAGTAGACGGTAGGTGAACGAATTACTGTCGAGCAATTGATAGAACCGCGCAAAGTCGTGGTGTTCTCTAAGGCAATGAATATATCCATAGGCATCACGTCCAAAACAAGTAGAACGATACTTTCTGCATCTACTACTATTACTCCACACGTCGACCGCTATCCAGCATGCATCTAGTGTATTAAGTCCAAAATAACAGAGTAACGCCTTAAGCAAGATAACATGATGTAGATGGACAATCTCATATCTACGATAAAAGCCCATCTTGTTACCCTTGATGGCAACAACATGATGTGTGCCTTGCTACCTCTTCTATCACTGGGAAAGGTCACCACACGGTATGGACACAAAACCAAGCACTTCTCCCATTGCAAGAATCATAGATCTAGTTGGCCAAACAAAACCAAGACTCGGAGAGACTTACAAGGATATCAAATCATGCATATAAGAAATCGGCAAAGACTCAAATATAATTCATAGATAATCTGATCACAAATCCACAATTCATCGGTTCTCGACAAACACACCGCCAAAGAGGATTACATCGGATAGATCTCCATGAAGATCATGGAGAACTTTGTATTGAAGATCCAAGAGAGAGAAGAAGCCATCTAGCTGCTAACTACGGACCCGTAGGTATGAAGCGAACTACTCACGAGTCATTGGAGAGGCGATGATGTTGATGTAGAAGCCCTCCAATTCCAAAGTCCCCTCCGGCACGGCACCGGGTAGGGTCTCCACATGAGATCTCGCGGAAACGGAAGCTTGCGGCGGCGGAAAAGTGTTTTCGTGGATGCCCTCATTTTTTATGGATGTTTAGGGAATTTATAGGGCAAAGAGCTAGTGCAGGGGAGCGCCAGGGAGGCCACAAGCCTGGTTGCCGCGGGCTCCCCCTGGCCGCGGCAACAGGGCTTGTGGGCTCCCTGTGGGCCCACTGCCTTGGCCCTCAAGCCTCCCGATCTTCTTGCGTTCTCGAAAAATTTATTTCGGTGAATTTATTCCGTTTGGACTCCGTTCCAAAATCAAATCTGAAAAGAGTCAAAAACACAGAAAAAACAGGAACTGGCACTTGGCACTGGATTAATAAGTTAGTCCCAAGAAAGATATAAAAGGTAAACAAAACATCCAAAGTTGACAAGATAACAACGTGAAACCATCAAAAAGTATAGATACGTTTGAGACGTATCATGCATCCAAATTCCTTAATTCCTATATGCGGTATTTATGTGCCGTCCTAAATAAATTTGCATGTGTCATATTCTAAATTTTGAAGTGAATATTTTGTTTTGTATGCCCGAATCGCTCATGTAGTGACTAGCATCTATGAGTATCTTCCATGCTAAGTAGGTTATTCTCAAGATATATGTTGATTCACTATCATTCACGAGAAAGTGGCTGGTAACCGGGATGCCGAGTTCCATGATCAGAGTCAAATCAAATTTAAAGAAACAAAACTACCCTAGGATTGTTGTTTGTATGGATAGTACCCGTGGATTCGGCTCACCGTGGAGTGTGATTGATTGGTGGAGGGGGAGTTAAAACTTTACTTTTCTGTTTGGGAACTGCCTATAATGTATTTAGCATGGAAGATATTGAGATCTCTTAGTTGTTACGTTGACGATGAAGGCATGCCATTCAAAATGTTGATTTATCTCTGTTTTAAAGCCCAAGCTCTTGCACCTCTGCAAATCAATGCTTCCCACTGCGAAGGGCCTATCTATTTCACTTTTCTATTGAGTCGTCCTCTTCTTATAAAAAGCACCAACTATAGAGAGCATAATTGTCATTCTAAGTGTAATGTGCATTGTCCCAAAGCACCACATTGCCTTCTGCATGATTGTGACATTGCTTATTCTGAATTATTTATTTCTAGTCTCCTTTAATACTCCGACGGAGCGTATGCATTTATGTTTTGCTTCACTCATGGGGGATAATGAGATACCACTCTAGTATATCCAAGTCATGTGCATTGTGATCTCGTTATGATTTTCCGTTACATATTATTCTTTCTTAGTTTTTTGAAACTCTTCACATAACCGAAGCATTGCTTCGTGTATTGTTTTTGTAGCATTACTGCAATACTTGTTGGACTTGTTCGTAGTGCATGCTTATATACATCTCATGAAGCAAAAGAGTTTGTCAAAGTTTTCTTTGTCGTGTTCAGTTCGTTAAACTAAATTGCTTGAGGACAAGCAATATGCTAAGCTTGGGGGAGTTAATACATCTTAAACGTATCGACTTTTCCGAACACTTTTCTATTGTTTTGTCCTCATTCTTGCATGATTTGAACGAAACTAACCCGGACTGACGATGTTTTCATCTGAGTTGGCTGTATGGTTTTCTTGTGTGCAGGAAAATGAATATTTAGACATCCCGGAAAAATCCTATAAAAATAGAGAAAATCCACGCACAGGGAGGGACCATGGGTTAGAGGGGAGCCACACGGCCCCCAGGCGACCAGCTGGCGCGACCTGCCCCCTGGCCACGCCGGGAGGCCGCCTTGGCAGGGCCCACCCCCTCTGGTGCCCTACTTTGGCTCCTATTTTTACCCGTGATGATGAAATTCCAGAACAGAAGTCGTTTTGCAAGTTCTCGACGCCGAGCCGCCGCCACCCTCGGTTCTTCTTCGGGAGAGCTAATCTGGAGGCTGTTTTGGCATCCGGAGAGGGGAAATCGTCGCCATCGTCATCACCATCACCACTCCATCATCCTTCCATGGCTTCTCCCATCATGTGTATGTAATTCCCTGTTGTAGGTGAATGGTATGGGAGAGATTGGATAAGTTAGATCATGTAATAGTTCGTCGGATTGTTGGGGGCATGTTTCCTATCATCTACTATGGTGTTTATCATCTTCGCTAATACTTGTTACTCTTAATGCTTGTTACTTTGGGCCCGAGTGCCATGATTTCAGATCTGAATACATTATGTTTTCATGAGTATATTTTTGTTCCAGATACTATCTATGAGTACTATGCACCTATTATAGTCCGGAACCAGCGATCCCAATGTTGACAGTTTGGGACACCAAAGGGGATATGCTATAGTTTGAGGATTCCATGTATCCATTGATTGTTAATGCTTTGTTCTCGTGCTCTTTCATAGGAGCACCTTAATCTCCATAGGTTCCTTTTGGACCCGTTGATAGCGGGATGGAAGGACAAAAGATGTCGTGCAAGTTCTTATTGCAAGCACGTACGACTACCTCGGGATACATGCCTAATGTTTGATATATGCCTAGATGATCATTACATGTCTATGTGCCTTGCCTCAAGTTATATACATGATATCTCTCATGCATGACCAACCATCCATCTCCTTAGCCTACAATGTTTTAATCCTACTAGTTACAAGTTACTTTACTTTCTCTGATTTACTTTCATTGCTTTGCCACTTTTATTTCCGTTGCCGCCATCACTTCCATATCACCGTTGCTACTAATATTTCGTTGCCAAGCAAGTATCTTTTAGGTGTTGTTGAATTGACAACGAAGCTGTTAAATCTCATAAATATTCTTTGGCTCCCCTTGTGTCGAATCAATAAATTGGGTTAACTTACCCGCGAAGATTGTTCCTATCCCCTACACTTGTGGGTTATCACTTGTGCAACACTTTCTTGTTTGTTTCTGATAATTGCTTGAAGTGTTTCATCATCAAATTCATCACTTCCGTCTTATGTACAAGGAATGTTGACCATTTTGCTTGGACTGGGTCTGGTACCTCTACCAGCAGTCATCTTAGTCTTCAACAGACTTGGTGAAGATTTTGAAGCAGAGCAAGTGGCACAGATGAACTAGGGTGTTCAGATTGAATCTTGCTGGGCTGCTTTTGCGGAGGGGTTGAAGACATAGCTACAGTTGAAGATTTTGCAGTCGTTGCAACTTTCTGAGGAAACTTCTCTTTTGACGGAGCAGTTGAAGCTTTTGGTTTCTTCAACTAAGCCTTCTTCTGAGGAATTTTAATGGCAGAGGCCTCACAACTGAAGAAGTGGTAGAAGTGGGTGCAACAGCATAGTCCTCATTGAATTTCATCACAGCAGCTTTGGCCTTTTTCTGCAATTTAGACAAGTATTTGTCCTTTTCACTAAGTTAATCATCAATAGTGGCTACACTCGAGGGATGAGCTGCTTGTTGATCTCTCTGTGGCAACCTCTTGCAGGGAGGTTTGAGGGCAAACTTCTTTGCATATTTTGGAGACACATATTTGTACTCCTTCCACTCTTTTGCCCACCTGTGCTCAATATTTTGAAGCCTTATATTGCGCTTCGCCATGGTCTCTTTACCATGAATTTCCTCATCAGGTGTACAATAGTCAACATATATTTCTTCGGGGATCTCAAAGGAAGTGTTCTGTTCTAGCTTTGTGCCACCTTTCTGTTTCCGATCTTCTTCCATTTTCTTCAGCTGAGGTTTTTGCTGAGGAATTTGAACTCTTTATGATTTGGAAGACACACGTAAGGTTTCTTCTAGAAATGCTGCAAATGAGTTAAGTTGATGAGAACCTAGTGATTCATCAGCTGACACTTTGTACCTGTGAATAGAGTATAGGTGCGAAGAATTTGGAGAGGTCATATGTGTTCTTAGATTTGAGGAAATTGAAGAATTACGAAAGTTGAGGAATTTGACCAGTTGATCATTATGATCTTGGGTTCCACAGTTGTACAGAATAAAAAATTTACACAATTGAGGAATCATGTGAAGAATTTTGTTGACTTAGTGAAATTAATCAAGTGTTATAGACAGGGGTGTGCACTGCTCAGGAAATTTCTGAGGTAAAACTAATTTCACGAATCTAAAGAGAAATAAGAAATCAACAGGGGCAGTAAAATAAGATTTTATTTACACTATGCGAAGAACACGGTGAACTAAGGCAGTAAAAAGAAGAAGTTCTTCGGTTCAGATCCTTAGTGCCCTAACCTGGCGACTGAAAACAACTACAGCAGCGGCGGAGAAAGATATTCCGTAGTCGGCATGAGTTTGACGACGTTGAGGGCGAGGCAACGAAGCTCTTTCTCACCGACGACGAGGATGCTAGCGGCGACTCTAGGGTTCGAGCTCGAGCGGAGAAGACGAGAGGGAGAGAAGAGTTTTGACTGAGGGGGGTAAGGAGCTATTTATAGCTCAGGTAAAAAACTATGCAGTCTGAAACTTTCGGACCGAACTACGCTTGCCCATTCGTCTCCACTTGACACGTGGTGCCCACGATTGAAGCGGTGGAGATTGTTGTTATCCGAACGTGAGTAGTGGGTGTGGTTACTGTTGGATCGTTTAAAAATCTGATTTTGAGAATTTTGTTACAATGTCCTCGGCTTACAAGGATTCTGTGTGTATTTTGAACAAGTGTCAAATAGAATGCATACGAAGAATTGAGAATAGACTGGGTTGAGCTTAGCATAGAGGGGAGTCGGGTTCGATCACATTCACTTAGAGGAAATATCAAATTGAAGATTGAGCTATAAGCGAATGTTGTTGAGGACATTGAAAGCTGATTATATATATGTATACCCAAATGAAGATCATAAAAAAGTTTTGAAGAATTTGAAGATTTTTAAAATTTGAGGATTTTGTGACAAAGTCTTAGATCGAATATTTTCAACTTTGAAGAAAAACCAGCTTGAAGAATTTCAAAGTTTGGTGGTGGCGTAACCCACAGTATAAGAATGATGATTTCAGGCGCCGCGTACAATTGTCGTAGGGCCGTGAGAACCAGATTCTTCATTGATTTCTTCACACTTGGAGTGATATTCTTCATTGGTTGAAGAAAATCGTTACTTTGTGTTTTCACATCTAAGTCATCAATTTGCATAAGTGTTAGGATGTGTGCATGTTTACAAGACATTCAAAGATTCTAGGATATTTAGCTCACACCACAACTTGCAAAACCTTCTCCAATCCAAGGGCTTTGTGAAAATTTCTGCTAGTTGATCATCAATCTTCACGTGGTCGATGATGCTATTCCCCTTGAGGACATGGTCACGAAGAAAATGATGACGAATCTGGATGTGCTTGGTCTTCGATTGTTGTACTGGGTTGTAAGCGATCTTGATTGCACTCTCATTGTTGCAGTAGAGGGGCACATTCTTCATGTTGATGTCGTAGTCTTTGAGGGTTTGCTTCATCCATAGCAATTGAGCACATCAAAGTCTAGCAGCAATGTACTCAGCTTCGGCAGTGGAGAGTGATACGTAATTTTGCTTCTTTGAGGACCAGTAGACTACCGATCTTCTGAGGAAATGGCATGTGCCAGATGTTTACTTGCGATCCACATAGTCACTAGCATAATCAGAATCAGAATATCCAATGAGGTGAAGATTTGAGCCCTTGGGGTACCATAATCCTAGTGATGGTGTGTGAGCTAGATATCGAAGGATATGTTTCACAGCCTTGTGGTGTGATTCCTTCGGTTTTGCTTGAAAACGACCACACATGCAAACGCTAAGCATACTATCTAGCCTAGATGCACATAGGTACAATAAAGAGCTAATCGTAGATCGATGTACCTGCTGATCGAAATCTTTACCATTTTTGTCAGTGCAGAGGTGTCCATTGGTAGGCCTAGGAGTCTTTACGCCTTTGCATTCATGCATGTTGAATTTCCTCAGAACGTCCTTGAGGTATTTCTCCTGAGATATGAAGATGCCATTGCGTTTTTGAAGAATTTGCAGACCTAAGAAGAATTTCAGCTCCCCCATCATAGTGGTTTGATATTCTTCACTCATCATGTAGGAAAATTCATCAATGTAATGTTTTTCAGTACAATCAAAAATAATATCATCGACAAATATTTGGCACCCAAATAGTTCATTGTCATAGGATTTTGTGAAAAGAGTAGGATCAAGTGAACCAGGTTTGAAGCCTTTGTTCATGAGGAATTCCTTCAATGTATCGTACCTTGCCGGAGGGGCTTGCCCGAGTTCATAGAGTGCCTTTTTGAGTCTGAAGACTTTGTCTGGATGCTTCTGGTCTTCAAAACCTGGGGGCTGAGCAACATATACTTCTTCCTCAAGCTTACCATTGAGGAATGCAGTTTTCTTATCCATTTTATATAGAGTAATATTGTGATGATTAGCATAAGCAAGTAATATTCGAATTACTTCAAGCCTAGCAATAGGTGCAAAAGTCTATTGAAGTCAATTCCTTCAACCTGTGTATAGCCTTGGGCTACAAGCCATGCCTTATTCATCACTACCTGACCATACTCATCTTGCTTGTTTCGGTAGATCCACTTGGTGCCCATGATATTGTGCTTGCGAGGATCCAGTCTTTTGACGAGTTCCCACACGTCATTCAGCTTGAACTGAAGAAGTTCATCTTGCATGGCTTGAATCCACTCAGGTTCCATGTGTCGGATTTCGGGATCCGCAAAACCCTAAGGATTTGAATACCGAGGAGTGTACGAAGGTCATTCCCTACATCACCTTGCCTAGCCCGCTACTCGATGGAAACGGTGAAGAACTCACTCGAAGGTGAGGTGAACTCAGAACACAGTAGTTTACCCAGGTTTGGGCCGCTGCGAAGTGTAAAAACCTACTCCTGCTTTTGGTGGATTTCCTCTCACGAAGGTTGATGAACGAGATAATACAGTGCTCTTGAGCCTCCGGAGGCCAAGTGGCTTATCGTGTTGTTCTAGGGTTACGATGATCCGATCCTCTTTCAGGTATCCTACCCTCTCTATTTATAGTGGAGGCCAGGGTCCTCTTCCCTTATCGTAGGCGGGAAGGGATCCCACAACGACTAATTTTGGTGGAAGACAGGGGAACATGTTTCCCGTGTCAAAAGTAGTCTTCACCTTCAAAGGCGCTGCCACCATCGCAGAGGTGAGGTCAGGGATGACGTCCGTCCTGCCGGCGGGCAACCATGGTCTTGTTGCAGTGGAAGGGTAACCTTTAGGAGATGCCTTTGGAGTCCTAATTTGTCCCAACTCCTTTGCACTAAAGGGGGAAGTGTCCTGTCCTGCCTTCTTCTGATCGCGTGCCCTTCCATGGTGTCATCCTTGAGTCGTTAGGCCCGATCATGCCTTGAAATATCCGCCGCTCACGAGGGGTCCTTAGGAGGGCCCCAGCGGGTCTTGATGTTGCTCTTCCTCGTGAGGCTTGTCCCCTCGTGAGGGCCTTGCTCAGGGTGGTGATGCCCCTTGCTGATCTTGCACTGATGAAGTGGGCCAGCCCTGGGCCACACGCCGACAGGTCTGGGTACCCCCATTCCCAGAACACCGAAAGTAGCCCCGGGCCCAAGGCGCGCTTGTGGTGGCTTATTGGCGAAGCCTTGAAGACGACCCGACATGTCGCAGACCCCATTTGCCTACGGTTCAGGCAACCCACGTGTCTTGAAGCTTCACGATGATGCTCTCACTCCTCGAGATGCCCCGGTGGTGCCATGCCATGAAGACACGTCTCCCAAGATTCATGCGGGTCATCATGTTGTTCATTGAATGTGACCACACCCCACAGCCTTCGCGGATGGGACTGATTGGTGACAAGTGAGGTGACATGTGCGACAGCGCTCCTGTCGGCCCACCTCGTGGCCCTCGTGGGGCGTGCGACGCCCATACTCCCACGACGATTGGTGGCTATGGCTCGCCCATAAATTCGCCCAGCTCCCATTTGGGGGAGGGCACCGCAACCTTGAGCTCGTTCTCTTCTTCTCCCATCCGCCGTGAAGAGACTTTTCCACCTCCTTCGCTCTTCATCTTCATGGCATATCCCGGAGATAGCACTGGCCTAGGAAAGCATGCGGCGCCTACAAAGCCTGCGTGCTCCCGCTCCCGCTGGATAATGGCTGACGAGTAAGCCCTTCCTTGCATTTCCTTTGTTTCTTTCTCCGTTTGTTGTCCTCGGTTTGATTCTCCTTCTTCTTCAGCATGCCCACCTCTGATAAGCCAAGGTTGGGAGGGCTTCAGGAGGAGGAAGAGGGGCTACGGGCCCAGCTTGCGGATGCCGAAGCTGCCCTCCGGGCCAAACGTGGGGAGGAGGTAGAGGCCGTAGCAGAGTTACCTTCACTACGGAAGCAGGTCCAGGAGGCGACCGAAGCCGTCCTGGCTGCCAAGGGTGAGGCGTCGAACGCCCGAATGATGGCACACCATCGTGCCAAGCGGTTCACGGGCATAGCTGATCGGGCGGTTGGTGCGACGCGCAAATTTGTGGGGGTGGCCCCAGCGCTGCGCAATGTGACGAGCGATGTAGGCTACCTCACCTTCTTAGATAGGGTGGTGGAGGCGCTGGAGACCTACGTCCCCCGCGCGGAGGAGGACAACATGGCCGAAGCACGCGAGCTTTCGGGTCCTGCCCTGACGCTTGGCTTTTCCAACCTACATCACCTTGCTCCGGAGCTCGACCTTCGGCACGTTGTCTAGCCGGCGCCGGCGGAGTCACATCGTCTTTCCTAGGGCGAAATCCGCCCTCAGGTGGCTGCTCTGGTGGAGCGGTGCGCCCGGGTGCCTGTCTCCAACGAGGAGGAAGACTCCGACACCAATCACGTGGTCATCAAGTGTGCCGCCGGCGGTCCCTCCTCTTAGGTGTCCGCGATATTCTATTTACCTATTCCTATGATGCGAGAAAAGACCGTACCTGGTAGGGCATTAGGATATTTTGTTATTACCTTGGTTACTCTCCTATTTTCTTTTCTGCTTGAGGCAATGGTTTGCGTGCCAGTGTCCGTTGTAGTGGGGCTACAAAGCTTAGGGCCCGTCACCGCAGATGTCGTAGCTAGGGAGTGATTGTTGGGTAACGTAGCATAAATTCAAAAAAATTCCTATGCATATTCAGATCTTCCTATGGAGAGACCAGCAACGAGAGAGGCGTGAGAGCATCTTCATACCTTTGAAGATCGCTAAGTGGAAGCGTTGCTAGAACACGGTTGATAGAGTCGTACTCGCGGCGATTCACATCGCGGTGTGATTCCGATCTAGTGCCGAACCACGGAACCTCCGCGTTCAACACACGTGCAGCCCGGTGACATCTCCCCCACCTTGGTCCAGCAAGGAGGAGGGAGAGGTTCGGGAAGATCTCCGGCAGCACGATGGCGTGGTGTCAATGGAGAGAAAAGATCTCCCGGCAGGGCTTCGCCAAGCACCGGCAGAGAGGAGGAGAAAGAAGAGCAGGGCTGCGCCGAGGGAGAGGGAAAACTGTGTGTCAAACAGCCCCGAAACCACCAATATATATAGGAGCAGGGGAGGGGGGTGCCACCCCTAGGGTTCCCACCCTAGGTGGTGCAGCAGCCCCCCCAGATGGGAGGTGCGGCGGCCAGGGCAGGGGGAGGGGGTGGCGCACCCCTAGGTGGGCCTTAGGCCCACCAGCGCCTAGGGTTCCCCCCCTCTCCACCTCCTGCGCCTTGGGCTAAGTGTGGGGGGCATACCAGCCCACCTAGGGGCTGGTTCCCTCCCACACTTGGCCCATCTAGCCTCCCGGGGTCGTGGTCCCCTTCCGGTGGACCCCTCGGGCCACTTCCGGTGGTCCCGGTGGTCAGGGTACGTTACCGGTGACGCCCGAAACACTTCCGGTGTCCAAAACCATCCATCCTATATATCAATCTTTACCTCCGGACCATTCCGGAGCTCCTCGCGAAGTCCAGGATCTCATACGGGACTCCGAACATCCTTCGGTAACCTGGTATAACAATTCCCCATAACCGTAGCGTCATCGAACCTTAAGTGTGTAGACCCTACGGGTTCGGGAGACAGGCACACATGACCGAGACACCTCTCCGGCCAATAACCATTAGCGGGGTCTGGATACCCATGGTGGCTCCCACTTGCTCCATGATGATCTCATCGAATGAACCACGATGTCAAGGATTCAATCAATCCCGTATACAATTCCCTTTGTCCGGCGGTATAGAACTTTCCCGAGATTCGATCGTCGGTATACCTATACCTTGTTCAGTCTTGTTACCGGTAAGTCTCTTTACTCGTTTCATACAATGTCATCGTGTGACTAACTCCTTAGTCACATTGAGCTCATGATGATGTTCTACCGAGTGGGCCTAGAGATACCTCTCTGTCACGCGGAGTGGCAAATCCCGATCTTGATTCGTACCAACCCAACGGACACTTTCAGAGGTACCCGTAGTGCACCTTTATAGTCACCCAGTTACGTTGTGACGTTTGATACACCCAAAGCCCTCCTACAGTATCCTGGAGTTATACAATCTCACGGTCGAAGGAAAAGACACTTGACATTAGAAAAGCTTTAGCATACGAACAATACGATCTAGTGCTATGCTTAGGATTGGGTCTTGTCCATCACATCATTCTCCCAATGATGTGATCCCGTTATCAAGGACATCTAATGCCCATGACCAGGAAACCATGATCATCTATTGAAGAACGAGCTAGCCAACTAGAGGCTTGCCAGGGACACATTGTGATCAATTTATTCACACATGTATTACTGTTTATTGTTAATACAATTATAGCATGAACAATAGATGATTATCATGAACAAGTAAATATGATAATAACCATTTTATTATTGCCTCTAGGGCATATTTCCAACAGTGACGAGGGAGGCACGACCCTCGAGTTCGGAACTGCTGAGGCACCTCTCGTGCCGCCGCACACTTCGGTGTTGGACTCGCTCCTTGCTGCCGCCGAATCCTTAGGCCTTGCATGTTTCGTTAGTGTGCATAATTCGATTCATCGTTAGTTTATCGTAAATCGTGGGGGCCTAGGTCATGGCCTGTGAGGCACTTATCTTGTGGATTTCCGTCGGTCCCTCGCGTAGTTCCTCCGGTGCAGCTCTTGTTTCGCAAGCGGGACGAGGTGAAGAACCTTTCGACACTCTATATCTGTATGTCCCGGTCCCGCACATCTCCTTACCGCCGTGAGGTCCAATCCGTTACCAAGGCTGTCCCTCACGGGGCAAATCCTCGGCACCTTGGGGGGGGGGCAGTGGCTTTGCGACCAGTAAATCTCCTGAGGTGCGCTGCTCAGGAGCCCCCCTTGACACCTAAGCCGTTCTACGTCATTCGGCCCTGGTCTTAATTGACGATAAGGCTTCTGAGGCGCGCCCAGGAACCCTCTTTCTGGTGCCCAAGCGATTCTGCACCTTGTCCCTTTGGTCATTACCCCGGAGGATCCCTGAGGCCTCCCGAGAGTCTTTGTGGTGTATCAAGTTTTTGTCCGGACCCCCGAGCGGGGGTTGACTACTGAAAAACGTTGCCCCTGAGGTGGTCAGTCCTTGCATTCACACTCCTAGACTCCTTGGTGTGGCACGAAGTAGTCGACTCCAAATACGTCCTCCGGACGGGAGGTTTCAAAACCACTGAAATAAGAAATGCCAGAGAGAGTTTTTTCCCCTTTTTTATTTTTCAAACATCGGACATTAAGACCAACAAAACCAACTTATGAAATCAGCTAGTTCAAACTAAGAGGAAAATAGTTCGAATCCAACAGAAAGCAAGCAAGTGTCGAGTCTGGCATTTAAAGCTGGCATAGTCATCAGGGGACTATATGGGTTTCCTTGACAACTACGAGCATGGTTATTGGCAGGCCATTCTGATTGCCTTCGTCTGTGTACCCATTGCGGAGCTAAGGTCTTCCACTAGGCTTGGGGTGCCCCCTTAGGCGCTCAAGCTGTCCCAAGAGAAACATCTCTCGTAAGAAAAGACCAAGTGTGTTTCCTCTCTAGGTCAATGTGTCGAGCCGTGAATGGGACTCCTCAGCGAGTATCAGATGGCATGAGTCTGCCGACTCCCCTCTGAGTGCCATGCAAGTGTCCGGGAGCCGAGGCCTTGGCGGGGTGCCGACACCGTGCCCCCAGCCCCCGCTCGCGGGGTCTGAGCAGGTGGGGACAGGCGAATGCTCGACTTAGCGAAAGAGAGCGTGCTACAAAGAGTGGAAAGGAAGACGAGTTTTCGAAAAAGCTTCATTTGGAAAGGACCCGAGTTTGATTTCATAAACATCAGAAAATCGAAATAAAAAATGGAAAATGCAAGCCTCTTCCAGCGCCTAATCTAGTATCCACCGCCGTCGCCCCCCTGCACTAAGCATAGGGCTTCCACTAGGCGTGTATATGGGAGGTCACAAGGACGCTTTTGCCTCGCGAGTGTCCCTACCCCCGAGGCATTGGGGCCTGAACTTCTAGAGTCATTTGCGAACTGTGTTGGACCCAGCATGGAGGTAAGGTCTTCCCCTAGGCGTGTGGTGGATCCCTTCCGCATCCTCGGGGGGGCCTGGGCATATACAACCTCGGCTCGTTATTACGTGAGAGTGTCACGGAATGAAGTACATTCCAGAAGGATTGAACGATGAGGAAGAGGTGTGACGGGTCGATGCGCTCCTTCCCAGGAGGCCTATTTAAGGGCATTTTATGACTCTATGTTGGCAGGTCCAAGTCCCACACATTTCCCGACCGCCGTTGCATGGGACCGAGTGAACAGATGTAGCTACGGGGTCGGGCACTGCTTCCCCTGACACCGACCGGATCAGGGATGCTATCAAGGCTAGCTGGTGGCCTTATGACCGGTGAGGCTCCTAAGGCACGGTGCTCAGGATCCCCCTTCTAACGTTCGAGCGGCTCTACATCGTTAGGATCCAGCCCCGCATATTTCCCGACCGCCGTTGCATGTGACCGAGTGAACGGATGTAGCCACCGGGTCAGGCCCTGCCTCCCTCGACAATGGCTTGATCAAGGACGTTGTCTAGGGCGGTAGGTAGCCTTGTGACCGGTAAGGCCCCTGAAGCGCCATGCTCCGGAGCCCCCTTCTTCTTTTCGGTTGCGACTTCAGAGCTAGTACCTTCCCCGCCGGTCTCAGCGCCGCCATCCATGCCAGCGCCGCCGATGTCGATGTCGGCGTTAGTACCATCATCGAGGCCGCCATACAAACCTTCACTATGCTTAGCAGACAAGAAATCGAGGTATTGTTGTTCACCCTCATAATCCATCTCGTGTGCATCTTGGTCAGAAGGCCCGGTTTCTTCGTTGTTCGACATGTTTCCTATGATTAAGTCTCCTCATTTAATTCTAAAACTATAATAAAATGAGAAATGACATAGAAAAAGGTCTATGGTTTGTCGGAATGTCGTTTTATCCCCGTCATAGCAAGTCCCAGCACTCCATACGCCTACTATCTAGCACAAGTCATGCCATAATTCATGGGAAATTTCGAACATATTGAGCACCTTAAATTCACCGAAACAGAAATGAATCAACATTCCTGCGAAACATAGGCCACTCGGATCATTTACCCTGCACATAACCATCATTTTGCAAATATCACATGTCCAAATTCCAAATATGACATGTCCAAGTCACATGTCCACATATCACATGTCCACTTCAAATTTGCATATAACAGGAAGAAAAATATAGGACATGAAGAAAAAATGCAAGAAGTCATTTTTCTTCATAATATTTGAAACTAAATTCAGCCTACCTGAATTTGAAACTCAATTTTTTTGCTTTAACTAGGGTTCATAACAATTGCTTAAACTAATCTGTCCTAGGGTTCGTATTAATTCTAATTAACTAACTAGAACTATAAAATAGCCTAGGGTTCATACTAATTCATACTAATTAGCACTAAATAGCTAGGGTTCACATGAATCAACATTCCGTAGAACTTGAAGAAAAATGCAAGAAACCTATATAATCAATTAAGTTTTTTCTTTTAACTACACCTAAAACACCTAACCCTAAATTTATGTCATAATTTGAAACATATAGAAATTTATGTCAGAATTTCAAAACCAAGGTAAATTAACATCTACTAGTACCACTATTGCCCTAGGCTAATAAACATCTACTAGTACCACTATATGTACTACTAGCAGCACCTAGTTAGTTAACCTAGTTAGTTAACCAAATTAACCTAGATAGTTAACCTAGTTAGTTAACCAAATTAACCTAGCTAGTTCACTTAGTTACTTAACATACGTTGTTAACCTACTTAACCTAGCTAATTCCTAGGGTTCATAACTAAATTCACCTAATTTAATTAACCTAGAGAGGAGGGGTGGGGCTTACAGATAGGAGGGTGGATCGGGGGAAAGGTTGCGGGGAGGTTCTCACGGGAGACAGTGGTGCGGGGGCCTCGAGGGTGGCTCTAGTGGCGTCTACGACAGCTCAGGTGAGGGCGAGGGAGGTAGGGGCTGGAGAGAGGCAGGGGAGGCGAGGAGGGGACAAGGGTTGCTTCGGGGGCGTGCGGCTGTAGTGGCGGCAATGGAGCACGGCTCTAGTGGAGGCAATGGCACGCGGCTCTGGTTGGTGCTCCTGTGAAGGCGACGTAGGCAGGGCGACGAGGGAGCAGGGGCGACGAGGGAGAGGTTAGGGAGACGCAAAAAGAATGGGGAATTGGGGGAAGGAGGGACGCCTGCTCAAGGGCAAGTCAAACTTAGTAGTAGCTGTCGGATTCCGGGCTCCACAAAAACCTAAGGGTTCGAACTCAGGGGCGTGTGAGGAGATCGTGTTGCGGATACGGTACCTAGGCTCGTTAGTCGATGGTCAAGGCAAAGAACTCACTCGATGGCGAGGAAGACACGAGACACATCAGTTTACCTAGGTTCGGTCTGCTAGGAAGCGTAAAACTCTACTCCTGCTTTTGTGGAGTGCCTCTCGTAGAGGTTGAGATATGAACTAGTATAGCATTCTTCGGCCTCCTGAGGCTAGGTGCCCTCAGCGGTACAATGGTGTGTGAGTCAAATGGTTGACGGTTGGATCCCCCTCTAATACGTGACCTATCCCCTATTTATAGTGGCGGCCCCGGTCCTGGGTGGTCTTCGCCTCAAGGTGGTCCCCTGCCCAAAGGTGGTCTTCGCCTGCAAAGTGGCTGCCCGCGCTGCAGGGGTGACGTATGCCCTGTTGTCGGGCAGTGATGGCTTGGTTACACCAAAGTGGAAACATTTGGAAGATGCCTTCATGTCCCGCATACTACCTAGCCTCCTTTCCACCAACGGGGAAGCTGCACGACACTATCTTCTGTGATTTGCATGTCCTTTGTGTCATCCCTGACTCTGCGCAGCCTAGTGGCAACATTCCAATCCTGAAGCGCCCAGAGGTACGCCTGGTCAAACTGATGTTACTCCTGGATGCTGTCCCAGTCATCATTTCTCCTTGGTTGTGGTGTATGTGCACACGCCACGAGCATGCATCCCCTCACGAACCACGCGGGCCTTGGTACGCGAAGGGACGCCAGCTCAGTCTCGGGTTCTTATTTAACCTAGCGAGGGCGATAAGTCTCACATCGTCTCAGACTTCTTCGTCTTCCACCTTGAGCCCTCTACTCTCTCAGCATGGTGCCGGTGTGGAGGTTCTCCGCCGCCGAGAAGGGTAAGACTTCCGGTGAGGGTCTTGCTACCCCACCTACCAAGAGGGGCCGAGGCAGCCCCCGGATGTGCGCGGCGGTGTCGATGCAGGCTTCCGGCAAGCGCGGCCGTGGCTCCGCCCTTCCCGGAATCAATATCGGCGGCGCCTATGGTGCGCCAGCGAGCGCGAGCGCGCATGGCCGATGAGGTGGAAGGTCGGTGGTGGCGATGGAGTTCGTGACGTGGGTGGACATGTTGTGGCCACCGCGCCCACGACTCCATTCAGCCGACACGGCGATGCAGTTCGTGATGTGGGTGGACATGTTGGAGATCGCCTGGTTCCAGCTCCCAAGCTTCTTTGCGAAGGCGCTGCCGACTGGCGAGCTCTCTTGCCTGTGTCTGCAGGCCGACGGATGCTGCGGCGGAGCATCCTGGGTGGAGGTCGATGTCAGCCCCCGCGGCTAGGTGTATCTGAACCGCGGGTGGCAGGCGTTCGCTCGAGTCCAAGGCTTGAAGGGGAGGCGCTACCTCCAGTTCATGTACGACGGGGAGGCGACGCTCTTCATCAAGATCTTCGGGGACGAGGGCGAGAGTCTGGGTTCCTGCCCGGAGGACGCCTGCCGCAGCGATCCCGTGGATGAGCCCGACTCCTGTGATGGGTGCCGCGCCTCAAGCAGCAGTGACACTCCCTCAGGAGGGAGCCCGGACTACAGCAGCGACAACAGCAACGACGAGCCGCCCCGCAACCATTCCTGGACCTCGAGGATGAGCCCCGAAGCGTGGCGCCACCCATCCTCTCTTGAGATGCCTATCAAGGAGGACGAGGACACGGACTGAGGGTCGCTGTGCGGGTGTCGGACGTCTGAAGAGACATCCCTCCTCCGGGATCTCTATCGCTAGCCGTCTCCCCCTTGCTTTTGGTCTTGCGTCCATGAAAACTAGAATAGGCCCTTCGGGCATGTAATGGATTTGGGCAGCTGTCTGCTTTCTTAGTACTGTTGCTTCTTTGTTGGTTAGGACACTTAGCTTGGCATGCTTGCAGTGAACTTATTCGTTGTGACATGTGATTGTGGCGCTCAGGGGGCTTGTTGTTCGGTTGGTTTCTCCTTGCTATGGGTTAAGTGGGTCAATGCTCTATGTCAGCAGGTCCCAGTCCTGCACATTTTTCTGCCGCCGTGAGGTGTGACTCGTTACCAAGGTCGCTCCCCATGGGGCAAGACCTTGACCCCCCTCATACCGACCGGATTGCTTGGACGTCCCCAGTGTGGTCAAGTGGGTTTGTTACGGATGAGGATCCTGAGGCGCGATGCTCAGGAACCCCCTTAGAAATTCAAGCGTCTCTACATCGATTGGTCCTAGTCCCGCACATTTCCCTCCCGTGAGGTACGACCCATTAAAGTCATCCCCCACGGAACAAGGCCCCGGTACCCAGCTACCAGGTGGCTTTGTGACCGGTAAGGTGTTGGAAATATTCCATAGAACCAATAATAAATTAGTTATTATTATATTTCTTTGTTCATGACAATCGTTTATTATCCATGCTATAATTGTATTGAATGAAAACATAGATACGTGTGTGGATACATAGACAAAACAATGTCCCTATAAAGCCTCTAGTTGGCTAGCCAGTTGATCAAGGATAGTCAAGGTTTTCTGACTATGTGCAAGTGTTGTTGCTTGATTATTGGATCACATCATTAGGAGAATCATGTGATGGACTAGACCCAAACTATGAACGTAGCATATTGATCGTGTCGTTTTATTGCTATTGTTTTCTGTGTGTCAAGTATTTATTCCTATGACCATGAGATCATATAACTGGGTGATTATAAAGGTGCAACGTAACTGGGTGACTATAAAGGTGCTCTACAAGTATCTCTGAAGGTGTCCGTTGAGTTAGTATGGATCAAGACTGGGATTTGTCACTCCGTGTGACAAAGAGGTGTCTCAGGGCCCACTCGGTAATACAACATCACACACAAGCCTTGCAAGTAATGTTACCAAGTGTAAGTCACGGGATCTTGTATTACAGAATGAGTAAAGAGACTTGTCGGTAACGAGATTGAAATAGGTATCTGATACGTCTCAAACGTATCTATAATTTTTGATGGTTTCACGTTGTTATCTTGTCATCTTTGGATGTTTTATGTACCTTTTACATCTTTTTTGGGCTAACTTACTAATTCAGTGCCAAGTGCCAGTTCCTGTTTTTTGTGTGTTTTTGACTCTTTTAAGATCTGACTTTGGAACGGAGTCCAAACGGAATAAAAACCCCGAAATGATTTTTTCTCGAACGGAAGAAGATCAGGGGGCCTCTGGGCCAAGCCAGGTGGGCTCCACGGAGCCCACAAGCTCCCACTCCGCCACCAGGGGGAGGCGGCGGGGTCAGGACTTGTGGCCTCCCTGGCCGCCCCCTGACCTAGATCCTTGGCCTATATATTCCCAAAAACTCAGCAAAATATCAGGGGAGCCTCGAAAATACTTTTCCGCCGCCACAAGCTTTCGTTTCCGCGAGATCTCATCTAGAGACCCTTCCCGGCGCCCTGCCGGAGGGGACTTTGGAGTTATAGAGCTTCTTCATCATCATCATCGCCCCTCCAATGACTCGTGAGTAGTTCACTTTAGCCCTACGGGTCCGTATTTAATAGCTAGATGGCTTCTTCTCTCTCTTGGATCTTCAATACAAAGTTCCCCATGATCTTCATGGAGATCTATCCGATGTAATCTTCTTTGGCGGTGTGTTTGTCGAGATCCGATGAATTGTTGATTTGCGATAAGATTATCTATGATATATTTTTGAGTCTTTGCTGATTTCTTATATGCATGATTTTATATCCTTGTAAGTCTCTCCGAGTCTTGCGTTTTGTTTGGCCAACTAGATCTATGATTCTTGCAATGGGAGAAGTGCTTGGTTTTGGGTTCTACCATGTGGTGACCTTTCCCAGTGACAGTAGGGGCAGCAATGCACACATCAAGTAGTTTCCATCAAGGGTAAGAAGATGGCGTTTTCATCATTGGTTTGAGATTATCCCTCTACATCATGCCATCTTGCTTAAGGCGTTACTCTGTTCTTATGGACTTAATACACTAGATGCATGCTGGATAGCGATCGACGTGTGGAGTAATAGTAGTAGATGCAGAAAGTATCGGTCTACTTCTTTTGGACGTGATGCCTATAGCTATAATCATTGCCATAGATATCGTCACGACGTTGCGCGGTTCTATCAATTGCTTGACAGTAATTTTTTCACCCACCGTCTATTCACAACCATCGTTTACACGTCCGCTTTTACTTTGCTTTGTTACTTTGTTGCTTTCAGTTCTCACTTGGCAAACAATCTATAAGGGATTGACAACCCCTTCATAGTGTTGGGAGAAAGCACTTTGTGTTTGTGCAGGCACTTGTGATACTCCTCCACTGGTTCGATACCTTGGTTCTCAAACTGAGGGAAATACTTACCACCGCTACGCAACATCACCCTTTCCGCTTCAAAGGAACACCAACGCAAGGCTCCAAGGCCACGGGGAAATCCTTTGCATACTTGTCTAGGAAGTCCCTTAAGGCGTAGCCGTAGCAGAAGTATTTCTAGGGAGGATCAAGTCAAGTATTCTCCCATAAACGTGCCTATTTCTGGCACCATTGGAAGGTCTTTTGTTGCAGTAGCAGTGTGCGGATACCGACGATCGAATCTCGGGCAAGTAACATACCGAAGGACAAAGGGAATGACATACAGGATTATACGAATCCTTGACACTGAGGTTCAACCGATAAGATATTCGGAGAATATGTAGGATCCAATATGGGCATCCAGGTCCCCCTATTGGATATTGACCGAGGAGTACCTTGGGGCATGTCTACATAGTTCTGAACCCATAGGGTCTGCGCACTTAAGGTTCGGCGATGTTTTAGTATAGTTGAGTTATATGTGTGGTTACCGAAAGTTGTTTGGAGTCCCGGAAGAGATCCCCGACGTCACGAGGAGCTCCGGAATGGTCCGGAGGTAAAGATTGATATATAGGAAGTCCTGTTTTGGTCACCGGAAAAGTTTCGGGCTCATCGATAGTGTACCGGGAGTGCCGGGAGGGGTGTCGGGGACCATCGGGAGGGGTGTCACGCCCCAAGGGGCCTCATGGGCTGTTGCAAGAGATAAAGCAGCCCCTAGTGGCTGTAATAAGTTTGCACTAAGGCCCATAAGGTTTGAGTAGGAAAAAACAAAAGGTGGAAAATGTTTCCAAAGGGAGATTGGGAATATTCAAATGGGAGGAGTCCTACTTGGAATAGGATTGGAGTAAGACTCCTCCATCTCCAATTTCAGCCAAACCTTGAGGGTTTGAGGCTGCCTCCTCCCCTCCCTTCCTCCGATATATACTAGAGGTTTTGAGGGATTTAGAGAGAACAATTTCAGCCACGTGCTGCCCTCTCTCTCTATATCGGTTTCTCCTCTAGTCTAGTTTTAGCGGTACTTAGGCGAAGCCCTGCTGGAATAGCACCAACACCACCACCACCACCACCACGCCATGCTGGAGAACTCATATACCTCTACTCCCCTCTCGTTGGATCAAGAAGGTGGAGATCATCATCGAGCTGTACGTGTGCTGAACGCGGAGGTGCCGTCCGTTCGGCACTAGATCGTAACGGATCGTGGGACGGATCGCGGGACGGTTCTTGGGACGGTTCGTAGGGCGGATCGATGGACGTGAAGACGTTCCACTACATCAACCGCGTTTCCTAACACTTCCTGTTGTGTAATCTACAAGTGTACGTAGATCCAAATCTCCTCTCATAGATGGACATCACCATTATAGGTTTTCGTGTGCGTAGGAATATTTTTGTTTCCCATGCAATGTTCCCCAACAGTGGCATCATGATCTAGGCTCATGGGTAGATGTTATCTCGAGTAGAACACAAAGGGTTTTGTGGACGGTGATGTTCGATTTGCTGTCCTCCTTAGTCTTTTCTCGATTCGGAGGTATTGTTGGATTGAAGCGGCCCGGCACGACATTATTCGTACGCTTACGAATGACTGGTTTCATTGATTGTCATGCAACCTCGTTGCATAAAGATGACTGGCGGGTGTTGGTTTTTTCAACTTTGGTTTAATTGGTATTGACCGAGGCGGTCCTTGGAGAGGTTAAATACCAATTTGCACATCTATGTTGTGGTTTTTGCGTATGTAAGATGCGATCATACTAGATACCCATAGCAGCCACGTAAAACATGCAACAACAAATTAGAGGACGTCTATCTTGTTTTTGCAGGGTATGCTTGTGATATGATATGCCCAATGATGTGATGTGATATATTGGATGTATGAGATGATCGTGTTGTAATAGTTAATATCAACTTGCACGTTGATGGTACGGCAACCGACAGGAGCCATAGGGTTGTTTTTAAACTAACGTTTGTGTTTGCAGATGCGTTTACTATATTGCTAGGACGTAGCTTTAGTAGTAATAGCATAAGTATCACAACAACACCGATGGTGACACGTTGATGGAGATCATTGTGTGGCGCCGTTGACAAGAATATCGTGCCGGTGCTTTGGTGATGGAGATCAAGAAGCACAAGATGATGGCCATATCATGTCACTTATGAATTGGATGTGATGTTAATCCTTTTATGCACCTTATTTTGCTTAGAACGACGGTAGCATTATAAGGTGATCTCTCACTAAAATTTCAAGATGAAATTGTGTTCTCCCTGAGTGTGCACCGTTCCGACAGTTTGTCGTTTCGAGACACGACGTGATGATCGGGTGTGATAGACTCAACGTTCACATACAACGGGTGCAAAACAGTTGCACGAGCGGAACACTCGGGTTAAACTTGACGAGCCTAGCTTGTGCAGACATGGCCTAGGAACACATGATACCAAAAGGTCGAGCATGAATCGTATAGTTGATATGATTAGCATAGAGATGCTTACCACTGAAACTATTCTCAACTCACTTGATGATCGGACTTTAGATAGTGAATTTGGATCATGTACCACTCAAATGACTAGAAAGATGTATTTTTTAAGTGGGAGTTCTTAAGTAATATGATTAATTGAACTAGTTATCATGAACAGAGTCAAAATGTCTTTGCGAATTATGATGTAGCTTGCACTGTAGCTCTACTGTTTTTTATATGTTCGTAGAGAAAATTTATTGGAAAGATGATAGTAGCAACTTTGCAGACTCAGTCGTGAAACTGAGGATTGTCCTCATTGCTGTGTAGAAGGCTTATGTTCTTAATGCACCACTCAGTGTGCTGCACCTCGAGCGTCGTCTGTGGATGTTGCGAACATCTGACATACACGTTTTTTATGACTATGCGATAGTTCAGTGCATAGTACTTAATGGCTTAGAAGCAAGGTGCCGAAGACATTCTGAAGCATCACAGAACATAAGAGATGTTCTAAGAGATGAAATTGAGATTTCATGCTCGTGCCCTTGTTGAGAGGTATGAGACATCCAACAAGATTGTTTGTCTACAAAGTAAAGGAGAAAAGCTCAAATCGTTGAGAATGTTCTCAGATAGTCTGAGTACAACAATCGCTTGAATCAGGTGGGAGTTAATCTTGCAGATGAGATAATGATGGTTCTCCAAAGTCACTGCCACTAAGCTGTTAGAGCTTTGTGATGAACTATAACATATCAAGGATAGACATGATGATCCTGGAGCGATTCACAATGTTTGACACTGTGAAAGTAGAAATCAAGAAGGAGCATCAATAGTTGATGGTTAGTAAAACCACTAATTTCCAGAAGGGCAAGGGCTAGAAGGGACACTTCATGAAACGGCAAACCAGTTGCTGCTCTAATGAAGAAACCCAAGATTGAACCCAAACCCGAGACTAAGTGCTTCTGTTATGAGGGGAACGGTCACTGAGGCGGAGCTACACTAAATACTTGGTAGATGAGAAGGCTGGCGAAGTCAACAAAAGTATATTTGAAAAACAAGATATTGATGTGTCCTTTACTAGTACTCCTAGTAGCACGAGGGTATGAGATACCGGTTCGTTTTCTAAGTGATTAGTAGCTCCAAATAAAATATACTAAATAAACGGAGACTAGCTGAAGGCGAGGTGACGATACGTGTTGGAAGTGTTTCCAAGGTTGATGTGATCAAACATCGCACGCTCCTTCTACCATCGGGATTGGTGTTAAACCTAAATAATTGTTATTTGGTGTTTGCATTGAGCATGAACATGATTAGATCGTGTTTATTGCAATATGATTATTCATTTAAAGAGAATAACGGTTATTCTATTTGCTTGAATAATTACCTTCAATGGTTTATTGAATCTCGATCGTAGTGTTACACATGTTTATAGTATTGGTGCCGAAAAGATACAAAGTAATAATGATAATACCACTTACTTGTGGCACTGCCGATTGAGTCATGTTGGTGTAAAATGCATGAAGAAGCTCCATGTTGATGGATCTTTGTACACACTCATTTTTTAAACGTTTGAGACATGCAAACCATACCTGTTTGTATAAACGCATGAAGAAACTCCATGCAAATGGATCGTTTGGACTCAATTAATTTTGAATCACTTGAGACATGCAAAATCATACTACATGGAGCAAGAGAGTAACTTGTTGGAAGTAATACATTTTTTATGTGTGCAGTCCAATAAGTGCTGAAGCACGCAGTGGATATCATTATTTTCTTACTTCACTAATGACTTGAGTAGATACAGGAGTATTTACTTGATGAGTCACAAATCTGAAATATTGAAAAGTTCAAGGCTATTTCAGAGTGAAGATCATTGTGACAAGAGGATAAAACTGTCTATGATATGATCATAGAGATGAATATCTTAGTTGCGAGTTTTGGTACACAGTTGAGACAATGAAGAAATTGTTTCGCAATTCATGCCACCTGGAACATCACAGTGTGATGGTGTGTACAAACATCATAGTCGCGCCCTATTTGATATGGTGCATACTATGATGTCTCGTATCGAATCACCACTATCGTTTATGGGTTATGCATTAGAAACAACCGCATTCACTTTAAATAGGGCACCGCGTATTTGCATTGAGATGACACGGTATAGACTATGGTTTGGAGAAACCTAAGCTGTCGTTTCTTGAAAGTTTGGGGCTGCGACGCTTATGTGAAAAAAAATCAGTCTGATAAGCTCGAACCCAAAGAGGATAAAAGCATCTTCATAGGATATCCAAGACAGTTGGATACATCTCCTATCTCGGATCCGGAAGCAAAGTGTTTGTTTCTAGAAACGGGTTCTTTCTAGAGGAAAGGTTTCTCTCGACCAGTGGTGGAACTTGATGAGGTTAGTGAACCGTCACTTGAACCAGTGTGTTGCAGGGCGTAGGAAGATGTTCCTATGGCGCCTATAGCAATTGAAGTGGAAACTGATGATGGTGATCACTAAGTTTCGGATCAAGGTACTACAAACCTCGTAGGTCGACAAGGTCGCGTACTACTATAGAGTGGTATGGTAACCCTGTCTTGGAGGTCATGTTGTTGAACAACAATGAACTACGAGCTATGAAGAAGAGATGGTGGGCCCGGATTCCAAATAATGGTTGGAGGCCATAAATCCGTGAGACGATCCATGTATGAAGACAAAGTATAGACTTTGGAAGAACTACTTGATGGTCGTAGGACTATTAAGTAAAGATGGATCTTTAAAATAAAGACAGATGTTAATGGTGAACAGTCACCATCAAGAAAAGCTCCATTTGTCGCAAAGATGTTTCCGACAAGTTCAAAGAGTTGACTATGATGAGACTTTCTCAATCGTGGCGATGCTAAAAGTCTGTTGGAATTAGGTTAGTAGTTGATGCGTTATTTATGAAATATTGCACATAGGATGTCAAAACATTGTTTCCTCGACGGTTTCCTTGAGGAAAGGTTGTATGTGATACAACCAGAAGGTTTTTTCGATCCTAAGGATGCTAAAAAGTGTGCAAGCTCCAGTGATCCTTCTATGGACTGGTGCAAGCATCTCGGAGTTGGAATATACGTTTTGATGAGATGATCAAAGCTTTTGGGTTTGTACAAGGTTTATGTGAAACTTGTATTTACAAAGAAGTGAGTGGGAGTACTATAGAATTTTTGATAAGTATATGTGGTTGACATATTGTTAAGCATAAAGGTTGTTTGAAAAGGGTTTTTCGAAGGAAGATCTGGAAAGAGCTACTTGAACAATGAGCATCAAGATCTATGGAGATAGATCAAAATGCTAAACATAACATTCAAATGAAATGCATGCCTTGACAAGTTTTTGAAGGAGTTCAAAATAGATCAGCAAAGGAGGAGTTCTTGGCTGTGTTGTAAGGTGTTAATTTGAGTGAGACTCAAAAGCACGACCACGACAGAAGAAAGATAAAGGACGAAGGTTCTAAGGCTGTGTTGTATGCCATGCTGTGTGCCGCACCTGATGTGTGCCTTGCCACAAGTCTGTTAATACGTACAGAGAGTGATACAAGATTGAATCACTGAACAACTGTCAAAGTTATCCTTAGTAAGTAATGGACTAAGGAATTTTTCTCAATTATTGAGGTGGTTAAAGAGTTCGTCGTAAAGGGTTACGTCGATGCAAGCTTTGAAACTAATCCGAATAACTATGAGTAGTAAAACGGATTCGTATAGTAGAGTAGATAATTGGAGTATTTTCGAATAACACGTAGTAGCAGCATCTATAAGATGACATAAAGATTTGTAAAGCACAGACGGATCTGAAAGATTCAGAACCATTGACAAAAACCTCTCTCACGAGCAAGACGTGATCAAACCCGACAACTGTATGGGTGTTGGATTCGTTAAAATCACATGGTGATGTGAACTAGATTATTGACTCTAATGCAAGTGGGAGACTATTGGAAATATGCCCTAGAGGTAATAATAAATTAGTTATTATTATATGTCTTTGTTCATGATAATCGTTTATTATCCATGCTATAATTGTATTGAATGAAACATAGATACATGTGTGGATACATAGACAAAACAATGTCCCAAAAAAGCCTCTAGTTGGCTAGCCAGTTGATCAAGGATAGTCAAGGTTTTCTGATAACTGGATAACTGGATCACATCATTAGGACAATCATGTGATGGACTAGACCCAAACTATGAACGTAGCATATTGATTGTGTCATTTTATTGCTATTGTTTTCTGCGTGTGAAGTATTTATCCCCGTGACCATGAGATCATATAACTCACTTTCACAGTAGGAATACCTTGTGTGCATCAAACGTCGCAACGTAATTGGGAGACTGTAAAGTGCTCTACAGGTATCTCCGAAGGTGTCCGTCGAGTTAGTATGGATCAAGACTTGGATTTGTCACTCCGTGTGACGAAGAGGTATCTAGGGGGCCACTCGGTAATACACCATCACACACAAGCCTTGCAAGCAACGTGACTCAGTGTAAGTCACGGGATCTTGTATTATGGAATGAGCAAAGAGACTTGCCGGTAACGAGATTGAAATAGGTATGTGGATACCGACGATCGAATCTCAGGCTAGTAACATACCGAAGGACAAACGGAATGACGTACAGGATTATATGAATCCTTGACACTGAGGTTCAACCGATAGGATCTTCGGAGAATATGTAGGATCCCATATGGGCATCTAGGTCACCCTATTGGATATTGAACGAGGAGTCCCTCGGGGAATGTCTTCATAGTTCTCGAACCCGCAGGGTCTGCACACTTAAGGTTCGGTGATGTTTTTGTATAGTTGACTTATATGTGTGGTTACCGAAAGTTGTTCGGAGTCCCTGATGAGATCCCGGACATCACGAGGAGCTCCAGAATGGTCCGGAGGTAAAGATTGATATATAGGAAGTCCTGTTTTGGTCACTGGAAAAGTTTCGGGCTCATCGATGGTGAACCGAGAGTGCCGGTACGGGTGTCGGGGACCATCAGGGGGTGTCAAGCCCCAAGGGGCCTCATGGGCTGTGGAAAGAGATAAACCAGACCCTAGTGGGTTGTAATAAGTTCCCACTAAGACCCATAAGTTTGAGAAGGAAAAAACAAAAGGTGGAAAAGGTCTCCAAAGGGAGAGGGGGAATATTCCAAGTGGGAGGAGTCCTACTTGGAGTAGGATTGGAGTAGGACTCCTCCACCTCCAATTTCGGCCAAACCTTGAGGGTTTGAGGCTGCCTCCTCTCCTCCCTCCCACCTATATATACTATAGGTTTTGAGGATTTTAGAGACAACAATTTCAGCCACGTGCTTCCCTCTCTCTAGATATGTTTCTCCTCTACTCTAGTCTTTGCGAGGCTTAGGTGAAGCCCTGTTGGAATAGCAGCATCACCACCACCACCATGCCACCGTGCTGGACAACTCATCTATCTTTCAGCCCCTCTTGCTAGATCAAGAAGGTGGAAATCATCATCGAGTTGTACGTGTGCTGAACGCGGAGGTGCCGTCCGTTCGACACTAGATCGGAGCAGATCATGGGACGGATCGCGGGATGGTTCATGGGACGGTTCATGGGGAGGATCGAGGGACGTGAAGACGTTCCACTACATGAACCGCGTTTCTTAACGCTTCCTACTATGCGATCTACAAGGGTACATAGATCCAAATCTCCTCTCGTAGATGGACATCACCATGATAGGTCTTCGTGTGCGTAGGAAATTTTTTGTTTCCCATGCAATGTTCCCCAACATATGGCTCCTGAGGCACGGTCCTCAGGAGCACCCTTAGACGTCCAAGAGGCGCTCACGAATTCTATTTTCTGGAGATCCCTATTCTGCATTCTGGAAGGTCTGTGTCGGCAGGTCCCAGTCCCGCTCATTTCCCTGCCATCAAGCTGTCCCAAGAGAAATAGTTGTCATAAGGAAAGACTAAATGTGTTTCCTCTCTAGGGTGGTGTGTCGAGCTCTGTATGGGACTCTTGAGCGAGCATCAGATGGCATGAGTCTGTTAACTCATCTATGAGTGCCACGTGAGGGTCCGGGCGCCGAGGCCTTGGCGAGGTGCCGCCACCGTGCCCCCAGCCCCCGCTCGCGGGGTACGAGTGGGTGGGGACAGGCGAATGCTCGACTTAGCGAAAGAGAGCGTGCTACAAAGAGTGGCAACGAAGACGAGTTTTCGCAAAATCATCATTTGGAAAGGCCCCGACTTTGATTTCATAAAAATCAGCAAATCCAAATAAAAAAGGCAAATGCAAGCCGCGTCCAACGCCTGATCTATTCTCCGCCTCCGTTTCCCCCCAACACTGAGCATAGGGCATCCACTAGGCGTGGCGTTGACCCCTTCCGCGTCCTCGGGGGGCCCTGAGCGTATATAGCATCGGCTCGTTATTCCGTGTGAGTGTCACAGTGGTGGTGTATATGGGAGGTCACGAGGATGCTTTGGCCTCGCGAGTGTCCCTACCCCTGATGCATTGGGTCTGAGCTTCTGGAGTCATTGGTGGACTGTGTTGATTTCCTCCATCTTCCCCACTAGGCATGGGATGGACCCCTTCCACGTCCCCGGGGGGCCCTAGACGTATACAACCTTGGTTCGTTAGTACGTGAGAGTGTCACGGGATGAAGTAGGTTCCGGAAGAATTGAAGGACGATGCACTGTTGATGGAGAGTCGATGCAGAGCCGTTGCGGGTAGAACTTGCAGAGGTGGTGGATGTTCCAGGCGTTCTGGATCGGGATTCCTTCTTGAGTCTCCACACGCATAGAGCCTGGCTTGGAGATGTGGACGACCTTGAACAGGTGCTCCCACTTGGGCGAGAGCATATGCAAGCCCTCTCTGGATTGGACCCGCAAGAGGACGAGATCGCCGAATTCGAGGGTCCTATAGCGGATGTTGCGGCAGTGGTAGCGCCGCAAGGCTTGTTGGTACCTCGCAGCTCGGTGGGAGGCCCCACGGCGTGCCTCCTCTCCGAGCACGAGGACCGTCTCCCGCGTAGCCTCCTGACGCTCCTTGTTGAACGCCAAGACCCATGGAGACCGGTGCTTGATTTCATGGGGAAGGACCGCCTCACCTCCGTAGACGAAGAAGAACGGGGTCTCGTTGGTGTGTTTGGTTGCGGAGGTGCGGATGGACCACAACACGAATGGGAGCTCTTCGACCTAACCCTGGCTGCAAGCTTCGTGCTTCTTCTCGAAGCTCCTCACTTTGAGACCCCGAGGACCTTCGCGTTGGCGCGCTCCGCCTGGCCATTGCTCCGCGGATGGGCCACTGATGCATAGCATATCTGCGTACCAAGGTTAGCACAATATATCTTGAAGAGCTGATTGGTGAACTACGAACCGTTATCGGTGATGATGCGGTTGGGGACGCCGAGGCGGCTCATGAGGCCCTTGATGAACTTGACAGCCGATCAGGTGGGGATGGTGCGCATGGGCTCCACCTCCACCCACTTGGTGAATTTTTAATGGCGACGTAGAGGTAGAGGAAGCCCCCAGCCGCCCGCGGGAAAGGCTCCAGTATATCCAGCCCCCAGACCATAAAGGGCCGGGAAAGCGGGATCGTCTGGAGGCCCTGTGCAGGCTGGTGGATCTGTTTGGCGTGGAACTGGCAGGCCTAACAAGACCTGAACAGCTCGGTGGCGTCGTCCAGCGCTGTAGACCAGTAGAACCCTGACCTGAACGCTTTACCTGCGAGCGTGCACGAAGAGGAATGATGCACGCAGTCCCCTCCATGGATGTCGGCCACTAGCTCGCGCCCCTGCTCCCTGGAAATGCACTGCAGCGCGACGTCGTTCGGGAGCCTGCGGTACAAGGCGTCGTCTCAGATGCAGTAGGTCGATGCTTGTCGTGCCACGCGTTCCGCGTATTCCTCCTTCTTCGGCAATGTGTCGTGGAGCAGATACGTCCCAGGTTCCTGCATCCAATCATCCGCCTGAGCCTGAGGGCCAAGAGCAGTCGAGCCCCCGAGGCATGACCGCAGTTCAGAGTCCCCGAAGGTGGTGCCGGTGGGAGCTCCTCTCTGTGTGGTATCAGGTCCTCAGGCGACGGTGTCGCGGAAGGCTTAATGAGTCGCTCCTCGAAGACGCCCGGTTCTTGAGCCTCGTGACCTGAAGCTCTTTTGGCGATGTCGTTTGCCTCCATGTTTTCGCCTCGTGGAACATGCTGCAGCTCCAGGCCCTAAAAGTGTTTCTCAATTTGACGTACCTCTTGCAGATATGCCTCCATATGTTCGTCCTTGGGTGTGTACTATTTGTTGGAGAAGTTGACGAGAAGCTGAGAATCGCCAATCAAGGTGAGGTGCCGGACCCCCAAAGCCGCCGCTGCTTTGAGGCCAGGGATGAGGACCTCGTACTCTGCTATATTGTTGGAAACCTTCTCCCCATGCTGGAAACAGAGTTGTACGGCATAGCGAAGATTGTCTCCCATCGGGGAAGTGAGCACGACACCACCCTTGCTCCTTTCTGTGTGAAGGCTACGTCGAGGTGCATGGTGCATCCCTCAGGTGCGTCCACAACGGGGGCAAGGGATTGGATCCCTTCCATCCCCCGGTCCGGTGCGTTCGTCCACTCCGCCACGAAGTCAGCCAGGGCCGCTCCCTTGATAACCCTGGTCGTTCTGAATTATATGTTAAAGGCCTGAAGCTCGATGTTCCATTCGACGACCCTTCCCGTTGCGTTTGGGTTGTGCAGGATCTTCTCGAAGCGGTAGGCCGAGACGACCTTGATTGGGTGTCCATGAAAATAGTGACACAACTTGCGCGAGGCAACGAGGAGCGCTAGAAGGAGCTTCTGCTGCATGGGGTAGCGCAAGCGCGCGTCCCTCAGTACCGTGCTGACGAAGTACACTGGTTGCTCGAAGAGGGTGTGTCCGCCCGGGGTGGCATGCTCCCCAGTGACTTCAGAGGCATGGGATGTTTCGTCGTCCGGGGCCTCACGCGGGCCGAGCTCCTTATGGCTGGTTTGTTCCTCTCTTACTATCACCAATGAAGCACTGGCGGAGTGGGGGCTCGCAGTGAGGTACAGAAGCAGAGGCTCCCGAGGGTGAGGCGCCACCATGACAAGCGGGCTCGCGAGGTAACGCTTGATCTCGTCGAAGGCGGCTTCGGCCTCTGGGGTCCACTCGAAGGGCCCTTTCCTTTTCATGATCTAGAAGAAGGGAAAGGCCTCCTCGCCCAGCTTGGAGATGAAACGACCAAAAGAGGTAACTGCTGCGGCAACAAAAGTCCTTCCCTGGCTCTTAGGAATTCTTCTTGTTACTTCTCTGGTTTGCGTCGGTTTTTCCCTTGAAGAGGAAACGGTGATGCAGCACAGGAGCAGTAAATATTTCCCTCATTTTGAGAACCAAGGTATCGATCCAGAAGGAGGGTCTCGTCAAGTCCAAAGTACCTGCGCAAACACAAACAAGCTTGCACCCAACGCTTCAAAGGGGTTGTCAATCCCTTCAAGATTGTTTGCAAAGTGAGATCTGAAGGTGGAAAGTGCAACAAAGTAGAAAGTGTAAGGCTGAAAATATGATGTGGAGTAGACCCTGGGGGCCATAGTGTTCACTAGAGGTTTCTCTCATAATAGCAAATATCACGGTGGCTGAACAAATTACTGTCGAGCAATTGATAGTGCCGCGTAAAGTCATGACGATATCTAAGGCAATTATCATACATATAGGCATCACGTCCGAGACAAGTAGACCGATACTTTCTGCATCTACTACTATTACCCCACACATCGACCGCTATCCAGCATGCATCTAATGTACTCCCTCCGTTCCTAAATATAAGTATTTTAAGCGATTTTACTAGGGGACTACATACGGAGCAAAATGAGTGAATCTATACTCTGAAATATGTCTATATACATCCGTATTTAGTCCTCTAGTGAAATCTCTAAAAATACTTATATTATGACACGGAGGGAGTATTGAGTTCATGACGAACAGAGTAACGCCTTAAGCAAGATGACATGATGTAGCAGGATAATCTCAAACCAATGATGAAAACCCCATCTATTTACCCTTGATGGCAACAACACGATGCGTGGCTCGCTACCCCTTCTGTCACTGGGTGAGGTCACCGCACGGTATGAACCCAAAAACAAACAGTTCTCCCATTGCAAGAATCATAGATCTAGTTGTCCAGACAAAACCCACAACTCGAAGAGAATTACAAGGATATGAAATCATGCATAAGAGAGATTAGAAGAAACTCAAATAAGATTCATAGATAATCTGATCATAAATTAACAATTCATCGGATCTCGACAAACACACTGCAAAAGAAGATTACATCGGATAGATCTCCATGAAGATCGTGGAGAACTTTGTATTGAAGATCCAAGAGAGAGAGAGAGAAGAAGCCATCTAGCTACTAGCTATGGACCCGTAGGTCTATGGTGAACTAATCACGCATCATCGGAGAGGTCATGGTGTTGATGAAGAAGCCCTCCGTGTCTGAATTCCCCCTCCGGCAGGGCACCAGAACGTGCCCCAGATGGTATCTTGCAGAGACAGAAGCTTGCGGCGGCGGAAAAGTACTTTTGATGATCTACTGATTTTTTTTGGGATTTTTAGGGAATATATAGGCGCAACCCTTTGGTCAGGGGGCGCTCAGGGGGCCCACAAGCCTGGATGGCGCGACCTCCTCCTGGCCGTGGGGTGGGGGCTTGTGGGGCCCCTGGGCTCCCTTGCCTTGTCTACCAAGCTCCCCGATCTTCTTCCGTTCCAGAAAAAATCTTTTCAGGGATTTTCTTCCGTTTGGACTCTGTTTCAAAATCTCCTGTGAAAGGGGTAAAAACATGGAAAAAAGAGGAACTGACACTTGGCGCTAAGTTAATAAGTTAGTCCCAAAAAATAAATAAAAGGCATGCAAAACATCCAAAGTTTGACAAGATAATAGCATGAAACCATCAAAAAATATAGATACGTTGGAGACGTATCAAGCATCCCCAAGCTTAACTCCTGCTCGTCCTCGATTAGGGAAGTGATAAAGAATGAATTTTTGACGTGGAATGCTACCTAGCATAGTTGTCCTTTGCAACTTCTTTCACATGACATGAATGTTCAGATCCGTAGGATTCAAAACAATAGTTTGCTATTGACATGAAAACAGTAATACTTCAAGTAAACTAGCAAAGTAATCATGAACTTTCGAAATAGCAAGGCGAAAGAAAGTTATCCCTACAAAATCATATAGTCTGGCTATGCTCCATCATCCTCACGCAACTAATGTAAATCATGCACAACCCCGGAATTGGCCAAGTAATTGTTTTCGCACTCTTACTTTCTCAAACTTTTTATAACTATCACGCAATACATGAGCGCGAGCCATGGATATAGCACTATAGGTGGAATAGAGTGTGGTGGTGGTTGTGAGACAAAAAAAGGAGGAGATGGTCACACTGACTTGGCATATCAATAGGCTATGGAGATGCCCATTAATAGATATCAATGTGAATGAGTAGGGATTGCCATACAAGAGATGCACTAAAGCTATAAGTATGTGAAAGCTCAAAAGGAAAACTACTGGGTGTGCATCCAACTTGCTTGCTCACGAAGACCTAGGGCAATTTTGAGGAAGCCCGTCATTGGAATATACAAGCGAAGTTATAAAATGAAGATTCCCACTAGTATATGATAGTGACAAAGCAAGAAGCTCTCAATCATGAATTACATGGTGCTAACATGAAGCACAAGTGTGCAAAAAGATAGTAGCATTGTACCTTCTCTCTTTTTCTCTCTTTTCTTTTTTTCATTTGGGCTCTTAGGCCTCTTTTTTTTTCTTTTCTCTTTACTCTACCCTTTTTTTGGGCTCTTTGGCCTCTTTTTTTAGTTCCTCACATGGGACAATGCTCTAATAATGGTGAGGACAACTTTTATTTACTGACAACTCAAAATGGTGATGACTCTATAGGAAATACCTCCGGTAGTGTACTGGGATGTGCAACGATCTAGCATGGTGTATGACATTGAAACATCTCGCTAGCTATCTTACGATCATGCAATGGCAATATGAGAGTGACGGCACAAGTCATGAGACAGAACGATGGGAGTTGCATGGCAATATATCTCGGGATGCCTACGAAAATGCCATAGTAGGTAGATATGGTGGCTGTTTTGAGGAAGGAATTTGGTGGGTTTGTGCACCGGCGAAAATTTCGCGGCACTAGAGATGCTAGAAATGGTGGAAGGTGAAAGTGCACCTATACCATGGACTCACATTAGTCATGAAGAACTCACATACTTGTTGCGAAAATTATTATTAGTAATCGAAACAAAGTGCTAACCGCATACCCTAAGGGGAAGGGTTGGTTGGTGTAAAACATCGCGTGATCCTGACCTCAACACAAAGGATGACAATCAATAGATCAATTATGCTCCAACGTCCTAACATAACGGTTCACCATACGTGCATGCTACGGGAATCATTAACTTCAACACAAGTATTTCTAGATTCACAATACCCTACTAACATGACTTTTAATATTACAAAATCCATGTCTCAAAACTATTTGAGAGGAATCAAAACTTCTCTTTCTACTCAATGCACATAGAGATGGAGGTTTTTTGCATCCTCTTTGGGTATCTATCACTTTTGGGACTACTTTCAAAGATAAGACAACTACCAAATCACGCATCGCCGTGCTCTAATGATATAAGTGAAGCACAGGAGAAAAACTATCTAGCTCAAAAGATATAAGTGAAGCACTATAGCAAAAGTATCTAGCTCAAAAGATATAAGTGAAGTACTAGAGCAAAAGTATCTTGCTCAAAAGATATAAGTGAAGCACTATGAGCATTCTAGCGAGATCACGATGAGTGCATGTCTTGCTCTCTCAAAAACGTGTGCAGCAAGGATGATTGTGACACAACAAAAAGAAAAGACTCCTATGATACGAGACGCTCCAAGACAAACACATATCATGTGGTGAATAAAAATATAGCTCCAAGTAATGTTACTGATGGATTGAGGACGAAAGAGGGGATGCCTTCCCGGGGCATCCCCAAGCTTAGGCTTTTTGGTGTCCTTGAATTTGGCTTGGGATGCCTTGGGCTTCCCCAATCTTGAGGTCTTTCCACTCCTTATCTCTTTGTCCATGAGAACATCACCCAAAACTTGAAAACTTCACAACACAAAACTTAAACAGAAACCTGTGATAACATTAATACAATAAAAAAAACTACCACTTCTTTTGGTACTGTAGAAAACTTGAATTCCATGGCTAGTACCCCCCCCCCGATACTAACCATAGTTTCATCAAAACAAGCAACCAACTCAACAAAAACAGAATCTGTCAAAAACAGACCAGTCTGTAGCAATCTGTATACTTCGTATACTTGTGGTACCTCAAAAATCTGACAAATTATGAAGGCCTGCGAAAAAAGTATATCAATCAGCAGCAAAAAGAATCAACTCAAAAGCTCTTTCTGAATAAAAATGAAACATCATCTCGTGAGCGATACATTTCTGTCTTTTTCCACCAGGAGCAAACAACCATTACCAAGACTAGTCGTAAAGGCTTTGCTTGGCTCGAACACAAAAAGAAACACAAAAAACACAATCACAACAGAACTATGAAAGTGTGGACGCAACAAAACAGAAAGAAAAAGATAAATTCATTGGGTTGCCTCCCAACAAGTGCTATTGTTTAACGCCCTTAGCTAGGCATAAAAGCAATAGAATCACGTATCATCGTCTTTGGTGCTCAAACCATAAGTGGCCCTCATCATGGCTTCATAAGGCAATCTTATTTTCTTTTTAGGAAAGTGTTCCATGCCCTTCCTTAAAGGAAATTGAAATCTAATATTCCTTTCCTTCATATCGATGATAGAACCAATAGTCCTTAGGAAAGGTCTATCAAGAATAATAGGGCATGTAGGATTGCAATCAATGTCAAGCACAATGAAATCCACGGGTACATAGTTCCTATTTGCTATAATAAGAACATCATTGATCTTTCCCATGGGTTTATTGACAGTAGAATCAGCAAGATGCAAATTAACAGAACACTCTTCATTCTCATTAAAACCCAGAACATCACATAAAGACTTTGGAATCGCAGAAACACTAGCACCCAAATCACACAAAGCATTGCACTCATAGTTTTTGATTTTGATTTTTATGGTAGGTTCCCACTCATCATGAAGCTTTCTAGGGATAGAGACTTCCAATTCAACTTTCTCTTCAAGAGATTTTATCATAGCTTCGACGATATGATCGGTAAAGGCTTTGTTTCGGCTATAAGCGTGTGGAGAGTTCAACATGGATTGCATCAAAGAAATGCATTCAATCAAGGATAAACTATCATAATTCAATTCCTTGAAATCCACGGTAGTAATTTCATTAGTACTCAAAGTTTTAATGTCTTCTACTCCACTTTTAATGCTTTTAGCATCAAGATAGATGGACTCCGAATCATTGGGGCACTTTTCAACCAAAGTGGATTCATATCCAGCCCCATAATAATTACGTTTGACACAACAAAAGAAATATTTAATGGGAGTCACACCAAGCACTTTAAGATCTTCGTGATTCTCATCACGAGAACATGCCTTTTTAAGCCATTCATGTCTAGCACGAATTTGGGCGGTTCTTTCTTGGCTCTCAATCATGGAAACACGCATAGCTTTCAAAGTTTCATCCATGTTGATTTTGGGAGGAGCACATATAACTTTCAAAGCATCAACATCACAAGAAATTCTATCCACGCTCTTAGCCAAATCGTCAATTTTGAGTAGTTTTTCCTCTATTGACGCATTGAAAATCTTTTGGTAGTTGATGAACTCTTTGATATTACTCTCTAGATCAGAGGGTAATCTATTGTAATTTCCAGGAGTATTGTTGTAGTAGTTGCCATAGTTATTAGAGGAGTTACTAGGAAAAGGCCTAGGAACATAGCTTCCTCTAAAGGCATTGTTGTTGCCAAAGTTATTCCTACCAACAAAATTAACGTCCAAGCTAGCGTTGCTACTCTCAATCAAAGAAGACAAAGGCATATCATTAGGATCCAAAGGAACACTTCTACTAGCAACCAAATTCATTAACTCATCCATCTTAGCACTCAACGAGTTAATTTTCTTCTATAGCGTGTAGCTTCTTACTAGTAGGTGACCTTTGAGTGTGCCATTGAGAGTAGTTTGTCATGATGTTGTCTAAGAACTTTGTGGGTTCCCCTAACGTGATTTCCATGAACGTTCCACCTGAGGCGGAGTCCAAGATATTTCTAGAAGAGAAATTCAAGCCAGCGTAAAAGATTTGAATAATCATCCAAAGGCTCAAGCCATGAGCGGGACAATTTCTAATCATTAACTTCATTCTCTCCCAAGCTTGTGCAACATGTTCATGATCAAGTTGCTTGAAATTCATGATATCATTACGGAGAGAGAGGATCTTAGCCAGCGGAACATACTTGGATATATAAGCATTTTTGCACTTATCCCAAGAATTGATACTATTTTTGGGCAAAGAAGAAAACCAAGTTTTTGCGTGATCTCGCAACGAGAAAGGAAAAAGCTTCAATTTACTCACGTCATTATCCACATCTTTTTTCTTTTGCATATCGCAAAGCTCAATGAAGGTATTGATATGGGATGCGGAATCTTCACTAGGAAGGCGAGATAATTGCTCTTTCATAACAAGATTCAACAAAACGTTATTGATTTTGTATGACTCCGCACTAGTGGTGGGAGCAATCAGAGTACTAATAAAATCATTATTATTAGTATTCGAGAAGTCACAAAGTTTGGTGTTTTCATTCCTGGTGACTTCGGCAAGCAAGCAAGCACACAATCAAACAAAGAGCAGGCGAGAAAAAGGGCGAGCGAAAACGGGAATGAAAAAGGAAAATTGGTGAAGTGGGGGAGAGGAAAACGAGAGGCAACTGGCTAACAAAGTAAATGCAAGAGATGAGTTTGCGACACCTACTTGGATGAGTTATTTTCTTGATCTTCCTCCCCGGCAACAGCGCCAGAAATTCTTCTGCTACGGCAACAAAAGTCCTTCCCTGGCGCTTAGGAATTCTTCTTGTTACTTCTCTCGTTTGCGTCGGTTTTTCCCTTGAAGAGGAAAGGGTGATGCAGCACAGGAGCAGTAAGTATTTCCCTCAGTTTGAGAACCAAGTTATCGATCCAGAAGGAGGGTCTTGTCAAGTCCCAAGTACCTTCGCAAACACAAACAATCTTGCACCCAACCGCTTCAAAGGGGTTGTCAATCCCTTCAAGATTGTTTGCAAAGTGAGATCTCATGGTGGAAAGTGCAACAAAGTAAAAAGTGTAAGGCTGAAAATATTGTGTGGAGTAGACCTTTAGGGCCATAGTGTTCACTAGAGGCTTCTCTCATAATAGAAAATATCACGGTCGGTGAACAAATTACTGTCGAGCAATTGATAGAGCCGCGCAAAGTCATGACGATATCTAAGGCAATGATCATACATATAGGCATCACGTCCGAGACAAGTCGACTGATACTTTCTGCATCTAGTACTATTGCTCCACACATCGACCGCTATCCAGCATGCATCTAGTGTATTGAGTTCATGATGAACAAAGTAACGCCTTAAGCAAGATGACATGATGTAGATGGATAATCTCAAACCAATGATGAAAACCCCATCTTTTTACCCTTGATGGCAACAACATGATGCGTGCCTCACTACCCCTTCTATCACTGGGTGAGGTCACCGCACGTTATGAACCCAAAACCAAGCACTTCTCCCATTGCAAGAATCATAGATCTAGTTGGCCAGACAAAACCCACAACTCGAAGAGAATTACAAGGATATGAAATCATGCATAAGAGAGATCAGAAGAAACTCAAATAAGATTCGTAGATAATCTAATGATAAATCCAAAATTCATCGGATCTCGAAAAACACACCGCAAAACAAGAATACATCGGATAGATCTCCATGAAGATCATGGAGAACTTTGTATTAAAGATACAAGAGAGAGAAGAAGCCATCTAGATACTAGCTATGGACCCATAGGTCTATGGTGAACTACTCACGCATCATCGGAGAGGTCATGGTGTTGATAAAGAAGACCTCCATGTGCGAATCCCCCCTCCGGCAGGGCACCAGAACGTGCCCCAGATGGGATCTTGCGGAGATAGAAGCTTGCGGCGGCGGAAAAGTATTTTCGATGGCGTTCACGGTAGCACTCTTGGCATCTAGTATAATCATGGTAGTAAAATACCAGTTTTCTCTTTTGACATTCTTAGCCCATCTGACACGGAACATCGTCGCGATGTACAGTCTAGAGTAGTTAAGCTCCCAGATCTTCTTGACCCTTTCATAAAGTATCTCAGTTGCGCCGTTGTCGCTCTCGGCCATGCATTCCATCGTCACCCCTAAGTTCTGAAAATCATTGTTCATATCTTTGGCCACCATGTTGAACATATATCTGTCGGTATCGTATGCCTGATAGGTGACGAGGTTGGGCGACGAGGCATGTGCTAAGGCGTATATGCGCAATACGTCCTTAGAGCCCTCTTCTAGGGGATTAGCAAGAATATGCTCTTTGAACCAATGTAGGAATGTGGAGTTGTTCTCTCTAGTCACTTCGGCGTCTGTCCTACGTACCCCCGGTCACGATACTTCTTTGCGATAGTTTCTTTATGAAGTGTCATGAAAGGATTTACCTGTTCTAGGTGTTGTAGCACTACCAAGTTTGCTCTGCCAAAGACGTTGCGTCGATCTAAGTAGGCCACATGTAGTTCCCTGCGACCGTTGGAGTGACCTTCTCCTTCGAGCCTCCCAACATGCTTGTTAATGGGAAAACCAACACGAGCTGGTCAGTCTGAGCTATATAGAAAATTCTCGCAGAAAGATATGCACTCTTGTGTCAGATAGCCCTCGACAATGCTTCCATCCGGACAGGAGATGTTACGAACGAATCCTTTCATGACCCCATTCATCCTCTCGAACGTCATCATGTTGTGCAGGAATGATGGCCCCAGATCTATTATGTCGTCCACAATATGGACACACACATGCACTATGATGTCAAAGAACCCGGGCGGGAAGTACATCTCAAGCTTCACACTGATCGAATGTCGAGGGATGGCGTCAAAAAGTTGCGGAGACCAATAAGTGTGCCACGGACATGCTTGTACATTATCCCTGTAAGGGCAACAGGTAGTATCTGGGTCATCATCACATGACAGACATGTGACTTCATCCTGCTGAACCTTTTCTTCTTAGTGTCTTGAAATCTTCTATTTCCCCGTAGTAACCGGCAAGGCACTTGAAGAATTGATTGATCTCAGCCGGACTTAAGGTGAAGCAACAGGGGGGGAAATAATCCTCTTCCTTTACTTTTTCCCTTCTTCTCCCATGCCTCTGTCTCCGTCTCTGACCCCTCTGACTTTTTACGTGGCGGCATGTGCAGATCTTCCCTTTATTTTCAAATCTTGCAAGTCTTTTCTTGCCTTTGGCCCAACCTTGGTCTCATCCGGCATGTGCATTAGTGCCGCAAGCAAACTCTCAAGGACATTCTAAAACATATGTATTTGATCAAGGCAGTGAGGCATGTCGAGTTTGTGTCAGTACTCCAAGTCCCAGAAAACAAACCTCATCTTCCATACCTTCAACAGCGGCTCTGACGCCTTTTTCATTGGCTTTCCCGGCGCAGGGCACTTTTCCCAGTTTTTTAATAGCTCATCGATTTTGGCGCCGCTCCGCTTACGTGGAGGTCCTCGATGCTCAGCCTCACCATTGAATAGATCTCCATGGTTTCTCCACGGGTTGTCCTTCTGAAGCCATCTTTGATGCCCCATGTACACGATTTTCCCAGACACGCCATCTTTCATTGAAGTTAGGTGTCGAGATGTCATACCATCCATGCACCGCATGCATCCGAAATATCTATGGCACACCTGGACTGCGACATATCCGTAACCGAGATAGTAGTGCTCCGTTGTGATCAGCATGGCTCTCATATAGAAATACCCTCCTTTCCTGGCGTCCCATGTCTTGGCCGGTGTTTTCCATAACATGTCTAACTCCTCTTGAAGTAGCTCCAGATAGAGGTTAATACTATTTCCTGGTTGTTTGGGCCCTTGAATCAGCATGCTCATGTGTGTGTACTTCGACTTCATGCACAACCAGGGGGACGTTCTACATCCATACAAACACGGGCCATGTGCTATGGTTGGTGTTCTGGTTGCCAAATTGATTCATGGCTTCGGAAGACGCGTCCAACATGATATTCCTTGCATCACATGCGAAATACTGATATTCTCCAATGAACGCTCTCCACGGGCTTCCATCCACGAAGTGTCTTAGCTTCGGATCATCTCCATCGTCAGGTTTTGTCCTCTTCGGATGCCAACGCATGAGCTTTGCTTCCTTGGGATCTACAAAATAACATTGCAGACGGGGAGTGATCGGTAAGTACCATACTACTTTTTGGGGAGATTTCTTCTCGGCCTTCTCGTATCGAGAAGCATTGGACAACAGACAGCTGGTTTTTTTCCGTGTGCTCCTTGTGATAAATTAGGCAATCGTTGATGCATGCATGGTATCTAACATGCGGTAGATCAAGAGGGCACATGATCTTCTTGGCCTCATCAACACTAGTAGGACATTTATTCCCCGTGGGAAGAACATACTTTAGGTACTTGAGAAGCTCATCGAGGCTATTGTCGGTCCATTTGTTTTTAGCCTTCGTCTTTGGGAGTTCGAGCCTGAAACTCAAGCGGGTCACCTCGGGATTGCAACCATCATACAATGAAGTGTTTCAGTCTATCCCCAGTTGGTGCAGCTTGGCCTCCTTTCTAGAAGCATCTCTGTCAGTACTCGTCTCCTTGCAAAGCAGTGCTTGAATAAGACGGCCCGACACGATTGAACTTAGTACCGACGAAGTCTGCAGCGTGGAGTCCATGTTTTATCCTCCGCCATGTTCGTCCCCTTCTCCGCCGCCATGTGTGGCCCCTTCTCCGCCACCATGTCTGGCCTCTTCCCGGCCGCCATGTCGGGCCCCTTCTCCGCCGCCATTATCAGTCATCTCTTCGTCTTGCCCTGTGTCATCATTTCTTGCCCCGTCGATGTCCTCATCATCATCATCCTCATCTTCAATTATCCATCGAGTAAATCCATCCATGAAACCATTCACGAGCAGGTGCACCATAATACTACCATCGTCATAGTCGTCGAGCCAAACTCCTCCTTTGCATCTGCGACACGAACATAAGATCTTTGTTCGGTTATTTTCTTTCATGTCTTGAACTGCCGACCGCAACCACCCGTCCACCATCGTTCCACTGACCATCATGAACACCTGCACGGTAGTAATAAACAAATTTATTATAAAAAAGCATGCATGCATCAAAGTCATACAAAATTCGGCATGACCTCCCTAAAAATAGGACATATAGAGTTTGCCCGGAATTCGCCGAAACAGAAATGAATCGACATTTCTGCAAAACATAGGCAACTCAAAAGCACAATTCGGTGGCAACTCATGCCACACACAGAATTTCCATCATATCGCCCGATTATGTCATATATCACACATACACATATTTCCATTCTTGAAGTACATAAATTTTTAATCACCTATCTCGAGATCGAGCACGGTGATGATGATGTTGATAGATGTTGCCACACACAACTATGGAATGATCAAAAGTGGACAAGGCTAGATCTAGTTAGGAGGGTACATAGGTCACTTCACTAAATGCTAGATCTACCTAGATAGCTAGTTTGGAAGGAGGCAAGTTCAACTAGTTGAGGTGGAAGGAACAACAGAAAGGAGATGCATTAATGGAGGTGGTGTAGTTAGCTAGGAGTAGTAAACAGAGAGAACGATAGGTAGAAGGAGAGTAATGGGGGGGAGAAGTGGTGAGGAATAGAGGAGGTGGGAGCTAGGGGAAAGTGAAGGCAGAGAGGATGGGGGAGGGGGAGGGGGAGGGGAGGAAAAAGGTGGTGCCTTCGGTTTAGCAGTAGCGTTAGGCGTAAAACACGATCCTGCTAATAAGCAAGCACTAGCGCACTTCCGACAGACGTGCTACTGCTAAGCAGGGCCCGCCATGTGGCCAGGTCCAAAATTAGCAGTAGTGCCAGCACAAAAAGCACGCTACTGCTAAACCTCGCTTGGCGAGAACGGTCGGGCAATTTTACTAGTAGTGTTGTTCTAGCAAGCCGCGCTCCTTATAATTCTGTAGCAGTAGCGCCTCTTTGTGACGCATGCTGCTACTAATTAGCAGTAGTGCCCCGTCTTGTCCAGCGCTACTGCTAAGATTCCGTGTATAAGGTTTTTCCCTAGTAGTGGGGGCAGGGGCGCAAGAGCGCCGGGGGCGTCGGGGCAACGTTGGCTACCGGGAAGTGGGGGGGGGAGGGGCAGCTGGGGTGGCGGGGCGGCGTTGGTGGCCGGGCGGCACGATGCAGGGGCGCAGGGGGCCTCAGTGCGGCGCGGGGTGGTGAAGGGGCGGCGGCGGCTGGATTGCGGGGGCAGCGGCTGCGGGGCAGCGATGGGGCGGGATGGCGCTCGGGTGCTAGGGGCGAGAGAGACATTTAGAAAGAGGGACAGAGGGTGAGGTGGGGCGTGGTGTCGGTCGTTAAGGTGGCTACAAACGGCAAAGAGTGGGGTGGAGCGGTGGTGTCGGCTATTATGGGCCCATCCCCTTTGTCGTTTGCTAGCAGACGACAAAGAGGTTGCGGCAGATGGCAAAGAGGCAGGGGGCGCCTGGGGTCTTTGTCGTGTGTGTGCAGCTTCTTTGTTGTCTCCTAGAAGACGACAAAGAGTTGGCTGATAGCAAATCCTATCTTTGCAAATATCCTCCTCTTTGTCGTCTGTTTGCTGGTAGCTGGCTGCAAAGAGCATGTGTGCCATCAGCCAGCAGACGACAAAGAATTGGCTGATGGGAAATTCCCTGATTCCACTAGTGGTGCACCCATCGCTCAACATAAAGGACATGTGGGTGCCACCCACTCCCTGTCCACGCCGGTCTAGTGCTCGGCTAACCCACGTGCTCCCTCCACACCTGGGATGGAAGTGGCTGTCTCTCCAGGGCCCGATCTTCTGATGGCACTTGAGATGTCCATGTTGCTGATCATGTGGAGGCTGCTGAAGATGATGTGCTGGCCACTCAGAACCGTGTTGTTGTTCTTGAGTCTCCTGAGGCTGCCTGTGAAGACGCTACCATCCAATCTTCATCCACTGCAGGACGAACCTGCTCCCCTCATCAACAAACTCGAAGCTTCCATGGCCTCCTACTACAAGAGGCAAGACTGTGGTTGGAGTTGTGACCTTCAACCTTGCGTGCAGTAGTCCGAGGATTCGTGATAAGAACCACGGGCTACCTATTGCAACTCTTCCGAAGCGGCTTCTGTGTCAGCATAAGTGAGTTATGGATGAGGGTGAGAAGCTTACTGAGGAAGCTATCAGCAAGTTTGTGCAGTTGTTCAATGGTCATCTGCCTAACATAACCATCGTGTCATGACGAGCTCTTTTCAACTTGGATTATAATTTGATGTCGGCGGTCAAGCAAGCATTGCTCGAGCATGGTAGGGATCGAGACCTAGAACTGGGCTCTCACAAAGGTGCAGAGGCACCAGCCGCAATCTGAGCTCATCTATGTTAGAATCCTGAGATGTATCTCTGTTGTTATGTTAGACTTCTTTTTTAGCTTTAGAGACAATATGCCCATTTGTAGTTACAGCTTGTTGCAACTACCTGATGCCTTGGCAAGGCTAGTTTCTATTAGTCCATTTATGCATGTTCGCTGCTGGTGGTTATGCCTGCAGCTACGTGACGCCCAGGTGAGGCAACCTTTGATAATATTGATGCTACCTTCGTGTTGCTGGTACTACTTTTGTCCCTTTCCAAGCGCCCTGCCCACTGCTGTAAGCTTTGTTTCCAAATATCAAACTATAACTACATCCTCATGATCCTGAACTGGAATGTGAGAGCCCTCAACTGCCGCAACCGACGTACTACTGTTCATGAGAACTCCAGCAATCAAAAATGAAAAGTTGTCGGTGCTTTCACTGTGGCTCACATTGGTGGCCAGAGAATGAAGAGCTTTGCCAACTACCGGTAGACGACACACATGATGGAATCCTCTTGCTATGGGATGATGCTATGGTGTAACTCTCCAATGCCTAGATCCAAGCGTTCACCCTCTCGGCCACGGTTTCCTTGTACTCCAACAATAATGCCCCCACCTCCTTCAAGCTAACTACTGTCTATGTATCGACTCGAAGTAACCTCAAGGATGCATTCTTTGCTGAACTTTTTGCCAAAAAACCACCGCGGGGACCATGTTACTGGTCACGGGAGACTTCAACAAAATTTATAGAGTGAGAGATAAGAACCATGAAAATGTTGACCAGAGTCACATCATCAGATTTCGAAATGCTCTCATTTCCTGTGAGTTAAAAGAGATCCATCTTAAAAATAGAAGATTCACTTGGAGTAATGGACAAAGCCAACCCACTTTGAGCAAGCTTGATAGCTCTTTTTGAAGTAATGATTCAGACTTGCAGTTTGGCTCCCGCATCCTACAGGCCTTTTCATCATCCTTTCAGGGCATTCCCCCTTCTGGTTGCAAATGATAATGGCCCGAGGCGTACAAGATGTTTCCGCTTCAAAAATTTATAGATTAAGATGCCCGGCTTCCTTGCCACAATCCAAGATGTATGGAATGAAGACCATAACCATGTTGAGACATAGTATATTCTACACTATAAAACTGAGAAATTAGTGTCACACTAACGGCATGGAGCAAATCCCTAATCTCCAATCCAAAAATCTAGTTGCATATGGCCCTAAAGGTTATCCTTCGTCTTGATATTGCACAAGAGTCGCGACCTTTAAGCCCGGATGAAGTTGATCTTAGAAATAGGCTTAGGAGGAAGGTGGTTGGATTGGCCGTGCGTGAAAATCTCAGAAGAGACAAGCCTCTAGAATAATAAAAATTAAAGAGGAAGATGCAAAAACTAGATTCTTCCACCTTAGAATCAACCACGACACGGAAAATAACTTGACTCACTAACTCAAGCACAACGCGGGTAGGGTGACCGATCACATCCACAAGAAGGATATCATTCACGGTCACTTCTCCTCGGTCCTCAAGAAAGGATCTAGGAGACATGAAGACTTTAACTGAGACTGTATCCCATCCCCTGACTGTTATCTGAGTGAAATTGGAGCATCCTTCACTATGAAAGAAGCTAGAAACGTTATATTTCACTAACCAAGCGATCAGGACCCGGGTGTGGATGGGTTCACAGGTGCATTCTTCAAGATATGTTGGGATATTATCAAGGTTGACGTCATGGATGCTATCCACCATTTCTCCAACATACATGTGGCTAATATGCATTGGCACAACTCCACCAACATCACTTTAACTGCCAAGAAAGATGGCGTCGAGGATATTTCGGACTTCATGCCTATAAGTATAATACATGAGCAGCCAAACTAATTGCTAAGATGATGTCGCCTCACCTATCTGCCCACATGAATGACTTGGTTTCATCGGCCCAAAGTGCTTGCATCAATACATCAAGCATCCATGATAACTTCACCTACGTCCGCAACCTCGCTAGGAGGCTTCACCGAAACAAGATGTAACGTCCAAGATGTAACACTTTCCATATTTGGGGACGAGGCCTTAATATGGAAAGAGGCACAACTTAGCCTTTCGCAAGTACATAAATGATTGCATCACATACAAGAAGGGATGAGTATATGGAATGGCGTATGCTCACCACAATTTAAATGACAATTCCCTCAACAATTTAGTAAGATTCATCCATAAGACAAGGTCCGGCTACGGGTAAGATAAACAACAAAATAGCAATGATCTATCCCATTATGCCCAAGAGACGACCAAGACCCTCTAATCGTCGGGGTACGTCATGTACATACGTCCACTGCCTTCATCGAACTCCCACTACAACTCTGAAGTGTCAAATGCCTCTAGATCTGTTGTACTTGGACCTATGGTGGGGTAGCAATATGTGAGCCATGAGGACTCATTAATCTTATGACCATGATAGCGGGACTAATCACGTTATTAGGTGGGGAAGGTTAGGTGTTTTGGGTTGCAGCAACACTAAGCATGTATGGTGGCTAACTTACGAGAACATGAAGTAAAGTGAGTGGTCTATGCACGACGGTTGTGAGCTAGTAATGACGGGGATATAGCCCTAGGGTAGGGTCATAGGCCTGACCTATATGTCCTACCCAAGGGGACCTCATTATTAGCTTAAGGACTACAGAGGAAATTCCGACTAGACGGAGACAACGTCTAATCCACTCGGTACAGAACCAGTCGGAGGATCCTTCATTCACTCAGCGATTAACTTCCACTTGAAGAAGCCCGAAGCCAGTCGATGCAGAAGACTAAAAGCCACTCTAGAGAGGCCAATGGGCATGCCTTCATCTGGTCATAGTAAACATCATTTATTATATACATTATCAGCAACATACAAATTTGAACCCCACTTACCGTACCCTTGCATGCCAGACACTTATCAGGGGTAGCGCACTCTATATAAGTGACCAATCCCCTCTCGCACAAGGGTTCACATCCCTGTAACACTCATATTGCCACTCGACACAAGCTCCAAGATCACTGAGACGTAGGGCTATTACCTCCATGTATAGGGGCCTGAACTCATACAACCTTGCCGTACCTAGGACTCTGCCCTCTCCATTCGTACCCTACTCATCTACTGTTACGCTTATACCCACGACAGTTGGCGCCCACCGTGGGGCTGACGTCTAGGCAACTTCTAGCAAGTTTGCATTTTCACTTCTTCATCATGTCTTCCGGTGACGACCTGTGCTTGGGTCATGAGATCCGTTTCGGCGCACTCGTCTTCATCGTTGATGATTCGGCATGCCTCCAAGAGGCGCCTCTCGATGTCGAGGCGTCCCCGATTCGTGGAGCAACGCACTTCTGAGCTAGTTCCTACGGAGTTCTTCTCCGACAACCGTTCACTCCGTTGTCGACGACACTCTCCTCTGTACATCGCCACAAGCGATTCAGTCGCTCGCGGCTTCAGTGTTGGGTGCACCACGCACTAGAGCGTCAAGCGTCATCGCCACAAGTTGCAGCTATTGAGTCCGCTGCTTCTTTGCACGGTGGCTCCGACTCTACGTCAGACCAGGCTGGCGCTGCTTCCGAGTGTGAGAGATGCAGCCCAGTGGCGGAGGTTTTCATGTCCGACACACATGAGAGGCCGCCTAATTCCAGTCCCCACAAGCGTGAGACTGGAGAGGCGTCGGGTGGTCATCTTTGCCAGCGCCCCCTACTTCTAATCGACGTCATCAACCACTCTTCCCAGGCAGACCTCACGACAATGTTGAGGTATTTCGCATGCCTGTTCTGAACGTAGCTGCAGCTGCAAAGATAGCGGATTCCATCCAGCCGACAAACTCAGAGGCAGGTAGAGGCCTGGAGTACATTCGCACTCTGCTGCAAGCGGCCTAGCAGTAGAATTTTGTTATTTCCGAGTCACTCAACAAGTTACACAACAATTCTCTCCGAGCGGATACAATTCGGTCGGTTTACAGTCCAGGTTCCCCTCAACATCGCTGAGGCGGAGATCACCGAGAGGATCAGCACAGAGACCAGGGGCGGAATCCGCTTCCCCCCGGTACCATCGCGATGACCTCCACCGGTCGCACACTCCTCCGCGGAGTGGATCGTATGTGCCCTGGGACTACCACGAAAGGCGCTCGGTGGGTGATGAATGCGACCACACGCACGATGCAAGAGACTATCTCACCTAGAAGTGAGTTGATAGAGCCCGAGCCCACAGAGATGGTTATGACAGAGATCGTCCGAGTGGAAGCAGCTCTATCATCTCCGATCCCGAGTGTTTTAGCCGAGCAATCTACTCCGTTGATATTCCCCCAACTTCAAGTTGGCGGCCGGAATAAGCAAGTTCACCGAAGAGTCCAGCCGGGAACATGGCTGGACGACTACGAGTTGCAGTATAGATTGGCGGCAGCAACGACAACATTGCGATGAAGCACCCCCGATGCTAGATGGTTCGACCCATGCATGGCTGAATCAGTTGGCTCCCTCCGGCATATATTTTTGGGCAGATTTGGTCCGAGTTTTCATCAAGACATTCGAGGGAACCTGCAAGCGCCCTGTCGATATATCTGAGTTACATCATTGCACACAAAAGCCAATTGAGTCCTTGTGCGATTACATCCACCGCTGGACCAATCTCCACCACATGGTGGAAAATATTACCGAGCATCAAGCAGTCTGCGCCTTCAAAACAGGCATCAGGTACCGAGAGCTATATCTTATGTTTGGTCGAACAGGCGACATGTTAATGAGCAAGATGATGGAGATAGCAACCCTTTATGCGAACGGAGAAGATGAAAACCGCCTTTGTAGTGGTAAGCGTAAAGTAGTCGACGCTGATGCCAATTCCAATCGGAAGCAGTAGCGGAAGGTTGAACGCACTGCGCCGATAGAAGAAGCCGCTCTGGCGGTAGGAAAATTTAAGGGGAAAGGCAAGAGTCAGTTCCTCCCAAAGAAGTCGAAGAAGCAGTCGGGACCTGATGTCCTAGATTTACCGTGTGCAATATACACGAAGACAGATGATGAGGGTAATGTTATATTGCCAAAGCATACCACTCGACAGTGTATATTGTTGCTCCAAGGATTCAAGGACGAACAGTCGAGTGAGATAGACCCTCATAAGGAAGATGAAGAGGGAAAACATGCTTTCCCAAAGATCCAAGCAACTTTTATGATATTCGCTGACGTAGAGAGCAAGAGTCGGCTCAAGGTTGTCAACCAAGAAGTCAACATGGCAGCTCGTTCCACCCCTACATACCTCAAGTGGTCGCAGACTGCTATCACATTCCATTAGTCGAATCACCCAACCCATGTCCCCACTCCCGGTTGTCAAGCTCTCGTCGTTGAACTAGTGGTTGGTGGCATTCGGCTTCGCAAGGTGCTGATGGATGGAGGGAGTGACTTGAATATCATATATGCCGATACTCTCAATGGAATGGGCATCCATATGTCCAGACTCAGCGAGAGCAACATGCAGTTTAACGGAGTTATCCCCTGCAAGAAGGCCAAGTCAGTCGGCCAGATTACGTTGGACGTCGTCTTCGGCTCCGACAAGAAATTCCTCAATGAGAAGCTCACGTTCGAGGTGGTGGAATTTCAGAGTGCTTACCACGCCATCGTTACGTGTACCTGAAGATGAAGATGCCAGGGCCGAAGGGAGTTATCACTGTCACTGGAGATCAGTAGAGAGCAGAAGAGTGCCTGCAGGAGGGCTCCAAATCGTCGATCAGCAGATGGCAATGGTTGAGATGGACGAGTACAAGAAGACCACAGATCTTGCCGACCTAATGCATTCCAAGAAACCCGCTTCTGAGTCCGCTTTTCAGTCGGCGGGAGAAGCCAAGAAAGTGAGCATCCACCCGACGGATCCCAATGCTGCCCCGACCAACATATCAACAATGCTCCATCCTAAATAGGAAGCCGAGCTCAATCAGTTCCTCCTTGAGAACTGGGACTTCTTTGCATGGAATCTCGCTCACATGCCTAGTGTACCGATGCAACTGGCTGAGCACGAACTGAGAGTCAAACCAAAGGCTCGGCCCAAGAAGGAACATTTGCGTCGGTCCGCCACGCAAAATAGGAATGCAATCCGCGAGGAAGTGGCTCGACTCCTGGAGGCCAAGTTCATTCGTCAGGTCTACCACTCCATCTGGCTCGCGAATGTCGTCATGGTCCCAAAGAAGGACAAGTCACTCCGCATGTGTCTGGATTTCAAGCATATCAATCGGGTATGCCCGAACGATCACTTCCCGCTCCCCCGCATTGATCAGATTGTTGACTCGACTATGTGATGTGAGCGCTTATCCTTCCTAGATGCTTACTCTGGTTACCATCAGATCCGTCTGTAAGGACCAAATGAAATAAAAAGGGCCTTGATCACCCCTTTTGGGTATTTCTGTTACATCACCATGCCTTTTGGTCTGAAGAATGCAGGTGCTATATTATTGCGTATGATTCAGAAGTGTCTGTTGGATGAAATCAGTTGGAATGTTGAAGCATACATGGACGATATCGTTGTCAAGTCTCACAAAGGTTCCGACCTGCTGGCTGACTTGGGAGAAACATTTGCCAACCTAAGAAGGTACAATCTCAAGATGAACCCAACTAAGTGCACATTCAGCGTTCCCAGCGGCAAGTTACTCGGTTTTCTCGTTTCTGAATGAGGAATCGATGTCGACCCTGAAAAGATCGTGCTATCGTTCGAATGAAGAGCCCTGAGCATGTGCATGACGTCCATAAGCTTACCAGGTGCTTAGCAGCACTAAGCAGGGTTATATCTCGCCTCGGAGAAAAAGCTCTACCCCTTTGCCGACTCATGAAGAAGTGTGACACCTTCGAGTGGACTCCAAAGGCAGAGGCTGCATTTGTTGAGTTAAAAACACTACTTTCCACTCAGCCGGTTCTTGCTGCTCCATACAACAAAGAGTCTCTCCTCTTATACATTGCAGCTACAAATCAGATCGTCAGCACAGTCCTGACTGTTGAGCGAGAGGCAAAAGCGAAAGCATACAAGGTCCAACGCCCAGTCTATTACGTCTCTGAATAATTGACCCCTTCCAAACAGAGGTATCCACAGTATGGGAAGCTTCTTTATGGGATATACTTATCAGGAAAACAGGTGGCACATTACTTTCAAGACCACTCGGTATCAGTTCTCAGTGACGCTCCGTCGTCTGAGATCCTTCAAAATCGAGACGCATCAGGTCGACTGCCAAAATGATCTATGGAGTTTTTGTACTGTGACATTAAGTTTGAAGCCAAGAAGGCCATCAAGTCCCAGACTATCGCAAATTTCATGGACGAATGGGTGGAACAACTACAACCAGCTCAGATTCACTCGACACACTGGACCATGTTCTTTGATGGTTCCATGAGGTTGAATGGTTCCGGTGCTGGCATGGTTCTGATATCCCCAAAAGGCGACAAGCTCAACTATGTACTCCAGATTCACTTTGATTCCTCCAACAACGAGGCAGAGTATGAAGCACTTCTTTACGGGTTGCGTATGGCCAATTCACTCGGCATTCGTCGCCTGATGGTATACGGCGACTCTGATTTGGTGGTCAATCAGCTGATGAAATAATGGGATGTGAGAAACCCCTCCATGACTGGATACTACAATGCAGTGAGGAAGCTGGAGAAGTGGTTTGAAGGCTTAGAACTCCAACATGTACCCCGACTAAAAAACCAGGCAGCCGATGAATTGGCTAAGATCGGATCCACTCGGAAGCCTATACCGAGTGATGTGTGTTTGGAACATTTGCACACCCCTTCGGTGCAACAAGACCCTTTTACTGAAGAGCCCCTGCAACCTATAAGTGCTTCCAACCCGACTGAAGTCGATGTTCCGGCAGTCGTCGATCTGATCATGGAAATTCTGGCAAACATGCCCGACTATACAGTGTCATATATTGCATACATCCTAAGACGAGAGATGCCATAAGACGAAGACAAAGCCCGATAGATTGTCTGTAGGTCGATGGCCTTCAAAGTGATGGGTGGTCAGCTCTATAGAGAGAGTGTTACTCGCATAGCTCAACGATGCGTCTCCCCTGAGGAGGGCCGACTGATTTTGGAGGAAATCCACTCGGTGACCTGTGGTCATCATGCATCCTCTCGGGCCATTGTTGCCAAAGCATACGAAGCCGGATTCTTCTAGCCACGCGCAAATGAAATGGCCAAAGATATCCGTGATCATTGTGAAGGGTGTCAGTTCTACTCCAGCTTTTCTCATAAGCCGACATCTTCTTTGAAGACTATCCCTCTAATCTAGCCTTCGCTTTCTAGGGATTATATATGGTTGGACCTCTCCGAACAGGTCAGAGTGGGTTCTCACACTTGCTTGTTGCAGTCGACAAGTTTACCAAATGGATCGATGCTAAACCTATCAAGAAGCTGGATTCTCACACTGGCATCAAATTCATGAAAGAAATTATGTTCTCGTACGGAGTCCCGCACAACATCATCACGGACAATGGATCAAACTTCAACTCAGATGAATTCAGGCATTTCTGTTCTGACCAAGGGACCCGAGTGGATTATGCATCCATTGCTCATCCCCAAACCAACGGCCAAGCTGAACAAGAAAATGGACATATCGTCCAAGGATTGAAGCCTTGAATCACCTTGAGTATGTCGCAGGCGCTTGGTTAACTGAAATACCTTCTGTTCTCTCGGGCTTGAGGACAACCCCGAACCGGTCAACTGGACGAACACCATTCTTCCTGGTGTATGGGGCTGAAGCCGTCCTACTAAGTGATTTACTCTATAACTCTCCCCAATTGGATGTCTATTCGTAAGCTGAAGTCGAGCAAGCACGATAGGACGGAGTGGTTCTCTTAGAGGAGGAGCGCGAGATGGCGTTGATTTTGTTGAAAATTTAGCAACATGACCTATGGTGCTTTCACTCGAGGCATGTCATGAGTCGGCCGTTCCACGAAGGCGGTCTGGTGCTCTGAGTAGATCAACAGCAACCTCATAAACTATCTCCTACTCGGGATGGGCCTTTCGTCGTCACCAAGGTGTAGAACAATGGAGCCTATCGACTCTACAATCTCCAGAAGAAGATCGACGACCCACGTGTATGGAATGCTGATTTACTCAAACGATTTTATGGTTGACCACTGATTGATCGGATGTAACAGATGAAGTTTGTCAAAGTTACGATTTCTACAATCTCTATCGACCCAAGTCAAAAAATCTTCTCCGAGTGACGAGCAATCCTCACACTCGTTGGGCTTAGCTGCTAGCCCGCCTAGCCTAAGTACAAACTTACTCTGAGTGACGAGCTACCCTCTCACTCGGGGGCTTAGCCGCTAATCCTCTTAGCCTAAGTACAAACCTACTCCGAGTGACGAGCTACCCTCTCACTCGGGGACTTAGCTGCGAACCAGTTTTCACCTAAGTGTCTAACATTCTCAGAGTGACGAGCTACACTCTCACTTAGGGGCTTAGCTGTGAACCAGCTTTCGCCTAAGTGTCTAACATTCTCCGAGAGAAGAGGAATCCTCTCACTCGGAAACTTAGAAGCGAGTCAATCTTCGCCTAAGTTAACCACAGCCCAACTATGAACCAAACTTCACTTGGGTGTACGCAAAGAGCATTGCATAAACAATCGAATCCAGCCAAATATGGATAAACTTAAAATTATTTGGCATAGATCAAGATTATCTGCGCGAGCAAAGGTGCTCGGGTTAAACAAACAAACGAAGTTTTAATCGTTACAAAAACACACGCATACCGAGGCGAATAAAAGTTTTTTTGGGGGGGCGATCAATGTTCTTCTTCATGGCTCACCTGGACTTGCTGGCTCAACAAAGGTGTTTAGGTCGATCCCGTCGGCAATGCAGCTAGCCGTGTCAATGAAGGTCTCCATGAAGTCTTCAAAGCGGAGCTTCTTCGTGTTTTCCACTTGGATCATCTTTAATTTGTCTTCCCAAGCTTACTTGAAGTGGACTCTCACTAGCGAGAGAGCCACATCAGCTTCGCAATGAGCAGTTGATTTCTTCCATGCTTGCACTCGGTGGGGAATTTGATACAATTGGCCATCATCTCCCACAAATTAGTTTAGATATCGTCTTCAGGGCATAGCTCCTTATCGATTTTACCCACGGCGGTCCTCTGTCGAGCGACATAGCTTTGCACCTTCAGGACACGGGAATCCACACGGAACATATTGAGAGCCACAGTATCCGCAAGTGGCACATTGATGGGATCGATACATGGCTCAACTTCCTTAGTTTACTTATCCAAGTCTTGATAGAAATCTGCGGGAAAGAATGATTGCAAAGTCAGCCTTGAGATAGTTGGAAACATACAAAGAAATTCACTCGACGAGATTCACTTACCGGTGAGCGTGCCAAGCATCTTGCTAGCGAATTCCCCTACAAACCTCTCCTGAGCATTCCCTCTCCTCGCCATCCTCTCGAGCTATTTTGTCCAGTCATTCCTCTCCTGCTTAAGTTTGGCATTCTCTGCCTCTACACTGCTGGCATCCGATAACTTCTTATTGGCTTCTACCAGAGCCTTTTCTATATTCTCCACAGCCCTCTTTTCGTTGTGCCCCCACTGGTTGCTACAACACTCGACCAGGTCCACCCTGGTGAGTCAAAAGGACCCTGCGTCCATGTTCTTAAGACTATTGCCATTCGTAAACGATTGACAATAGTCTCGGGGACTACACCCACTTGGTTTAAAACAAGTGTGCTTTCCGATCACACCCCTGCAGATGCAAGCACTCGACAACGGTCTAGGGGACTACACCCAGTGGGTTCACTCGGCATGCCCCCACTGGTTACTACAACACTCGACCAGATCTGCCCTGGTGAGTCAAAAGGACCCTCTGTCCAAGTTCTTAAAACTATTGCCATTCGTAAACGATTAACAATAGCCTCGGGGACTATACCCAATGGGTGCACTAAGCATGCCCCCACTGGATACAACAACACTTGACGAGGTCCGTCTCGGCCGAGTCAAAAATCAAAGAGAAAGTATTTATACCGATCAGACCCCTGCCGATGCAAGCACTCGACTGCGGTCTCGGGGACTACACCCAATGGGTTCACTGAGCGTGACCCCACTAGAATGGAAACAACAACCATGCGACACTACTAAACTCCTAGTGGGTGAAAAATCAATATACAAACGGAATATCGAATTTACAACACCTAGAGGGTGAAAAATCAAGATTCAAACGGAATATCGAACTTACGGTCGCACCTACTCGGATGTTGGCTCAAAGCCCCAATCTGTTGTCATACACCGACTTGATGGCGTCGTAAGCTCCTTTGGCCTGCTGCACCATCAAATCCACCTGGATCATGGCCTCCTTAGCAGCACCAGTCTAGTCCTATGGGTCTCGGCGCATTATAAATGTTGGCACCATAGGAGTTGTAGCCACAACAGTTACGACTGGAGTTCCTAACTATAGTGAAGTCGGCGCAGTGGTGACAATGACTGAAATGACACGAGGAGCACACACCATAGGCGTCTTGGACATAGTTTGGACCAACTCAACCACCACCCGTTGCGGATCATCGTCATCCAAATGGATGACATCTGTCGCTGGTGACAAACAATAATGTCAAAAATTCCAATCGGAAGACTATACACACGAAGATATAAAACAGAGTAAAAGTTTGATCGCACCTTGCTCAGAAGTGACCACATCCATGGTGTCTAAATCCATGAGATCCTCATCTTCTCTCGGTGGCGACGTCACAGAAGTTGCAGCTCTAACAAAGAAACTCCATTTGATTAACATCAACCAGGAAAATTCACTCGGATCAAATGAAAAGAATGAACACTTACATCAAGGCGACTGGTACGGAGATCCTCATCCAAGGCAGAGCCTTCCGAGGCTTTGACGTGCCGAGCTTTAGTAGCTTCGCGGACTTCTCCGCTGGTTCGCTGGATGCTCCCCTAACCCTCTTAGTACTTCGGCCACCCGACACCAAGGTCTTGTTTGGCGTAGCTACTTGATCGTGGTGTTTCTTACGTCGAGGTTCGGCGTGAGAATGAGATGAAGCCTCCTCTTCGCTCTCTTATGATTCATCCTCGATCTCCTCACTGTCTTCAACATAATCACTTTTAGCACTACCTTCCATGCTCCCTTCTTCGACCCCAAGCGGGGCACTATTCGAAACTGGTGAATACATGTTTGTCCACTCCTTCGAGATACAGATCACCAAGTCAGTCGACGGGAATTTCAATCACTCGACTACAATGCAAAGATATAAAACAAAACACGAGTTACCACATTATTCGGCAGATTCTGAGAGGAATAGGGTAAAACCGGCTTCAATCCTATAGGATTGTCACAAGGACCAGTAATGCTGCGGATCCACTTCGCCAGCGTGTCCTCATCAACCTCCATCGGAGGAGACCGAGTGGAATCTTCTTTCTGGAACGGGGAATAGAGGAAATCCCCCTGTATCCATCTCGGAGGTAGCGTCGACTTCTTCTGCTTATCGCCTTTCTTCTTTTTGGACCGCTCTAGCTTTCTAGTCTTCCCCTTTGTCATCTTGGCAGCGGCGAGATCTATATGGAGACTAAGTTTGGAAGGGCGAGAGAGGAGGAAGAGCTGAGGAGGAGAAGGACGATGTCGTTCAAATCCCTAGCGTCCGCTGGTTTTATAATCGGCCTACTGTGTCTCTGGCTGGTGGCTCCGCCAGATCCTTGCTTATCCCATCGCGAGAAGATGCGAGAAACGTGGCGGAGATTAAGGCGTGGTAATTTAGGCGACACCTCCCACTTGCCTGACAATGGCGTCATCACCGCAGGAACACTATAACCGAAAATTTCAAATCCCAAAAAATCCGGAACTGACAGGGTGATCCGTCACATCCCAAGATATTGTTAGTCACTCGGATCTACAAGTTCACTCAGACGTGTTACTGAGCAGAATCGATAAGGGCGAATGTTGAAGACTTAAATTTACATCCAATTCTGCAAGAACCTGAAGTACATTCAAGTTCAGTCTACTGCTACTAGATTTACATCGACACCTTCACCACTCGGACCATGATCCATTCAGGGGCTGATGACGGGGATATAGCCCTAGGGTAGGATCATAGGCCTGACCTATATGTCCTACCCAAGGACACCTCATTATTAGCTTAAGGACTACAGAGGAAATTCCGACTGGATGGAGGCAACTTCTAATCCACTCGGTACAAAACCACTCGGAGGGTCCTTCATTCACTCAGCGATTAACTTCCACTCGGAGAAGACCAACCTTGTCGACGTAGAAGACCAAAATACACTCCGGAGAGGCCAACGGGCAGGCTTTCAGCTGGTCGTAGAAAACATCATTTATTACATACGTTATCAGTAACGTACACATTTAAACCCGTCTTACCATACCCTTCCATGTCGGACACTTATGAGTGGTAGCGCACTCTATATAAGCCACCCCTCACTCTGTCACAAGGGTTCGCATCCCTATAACACTCATATTTCCACTCGACAGAAGCTCCAAGAGCACTGAGACGTACGGCTATTACCTCCACACAGAGGGCCCTGAACTCATACAATCTTGCCGTAGCTAGGAATCTACCCTCTCCGTTCGTACACTACTCATCTACTGTCAGGCTTATACCCACGACAAGTAATAATCACTAAGTGATCCTGCACACCTACTTATGCCATTCATAACCGCACCATATTCTCGATCGGAGAAGGAGCTCACGAAAGCAGTACAAGAATTATGCTAACCTGCGACCTTCGATTTTGGTCACCGAATGGTCGTTGATTTCCATTTGCGACCTTTTTACTGCCAAAAACATACGGTCGAAATCTTACCGTCTCTAATGAACTATAACGACCTTTCTTCTCGATTGTTCGTAGACATTTAAGACCAATCAATATGTCATTGGTTCTACGACCAATCATTTTGGTCTTTAAAATCTGCCCACACCACGTCGAATCCATCGTCGCAAGATGAAGTGGCAGAATTACGACCAAATGAAAAGGTCGTAAATTATAATCAGAACGGTCCATTCCGGCAGTCTACATGGGCCAAGCCCAATAAATTAGCCCATTTAATGTTTTTTCTCTTAAGTTTGCTTAGCTGCATGGGCCTGGCCCAATAATTCGGGCTTCTGTATTTTCTATGTGTCATCCACTTATTTGGGCCTTGGCCTTATTAGATTTCTTTTTTGTTTTTGTTCCAAAACTTGGTTTCATTTTATTTGTTGGGCCTTTTCATCCCAATTATTTGTCTAGTATTAAATCCAACATTATTTAATATTCAAATAAAGAAAACTCCAAGTCGATTTAAAATTATCCATCATATAACATCACATAATACATCGCTGAGGTTTACATAACACAATAAGTCATCTCTTGAATACATTTCCTTACATAGGAATATAGCAAGAACGAACAGAATTGCACAATAGAACAATGGCACATCTGCTACTGTCCCAACAATACAATGGACTTCATTTCCTTGGACTTGACGGAATCCTCCTCCTCATCCTTCTCTACCGCCTTGACAACGGCCTTCTTTGGGGCAGCAGTAGTGCTCTAAACAAACAAATGACAGACCAAAGATGAGCACCATGAAACGTAGATCAAATATAACAGCAAGGTTAAATCGCTGCGGTCGGTACCTCGCCCTTGTTGTAGGCAGCAATGGTCTTGTTGTACTCGCCCTTGAGATTGTTGGCCTTTGCAACAAAGGGGGCCTTTTCCTGCAAAGCAAATCGTGATAACTTGCATGTTAGCATACGCATCCACAACCACACCTATCAATCTAGGGTTAATCAGACTCTTCCTGTAGAAGATGAAAGGAACAGAATGCTGGCTTACCGATTCGCTCAAGCTCTTCCAATAATCCACATGCATGCACCTGCGAGATTAATTTTTACATGCATATTTGTAGACAAAGCAAAGCAAATCGGAGCTGAGGGTACTGACCAACGGTGTCGAGGGCTCGAAGCACAAGGTAGAAGACGCACACATGAAGGATCAGAACTAGAGCAACATGCGCGACCGTGAGCGTCTCAGAGATTCTAGGGAATCCAGGGATCGGAGGGGATCCGGAGCTGAAGGTGGGAAGGGGGATAAGGATCTGCTAGATGATGGGCGGGAAGCTGCGGGAGACCCGCTGCAGCATGTCATAGGCGAAGCCCTAGTGCCTCTCGGGCGGGATCTGGCGCCTGATCCACCCGACCGCCACCTTGAGCCTAACCAGCGCCGCCACCTGTTTTGGCCACGATAGCATCCCCACCTCCTCTGATCGTCGAGGACGAGGACGGGCTCATCGGCGGGGACAGCCTCACCGAGGAACTCGGGATACCGATCGCCGAGGAGCGTCGTGATGGCGGGGCGACCTAGGCGCACGCCACGGCTCGACGACGAACCAGTTGTTGCGGCCGCGCGCGGAGGGGTCGATGGCGCTACAGTCGGACATGGCCGGGTCATGCAGGGTGAGGCCGCGGTAGGTGTAGTCGATGTCGAGGATGCGGTAGGAGACCGAGGGGTGGGGCAGCATGAGCGTGCGATCGATGCAGTAGAGCAGGTCGCGGACTGGATCGGGAGGGGGGCGAGGAGAGGACTGAATCACGAGGGGGTTGGGGAATGGGAAGGGCAGATGGGATCTGAGCTAGGGTTTGGGCTGCGGGTGGGGTATCTCTTTCTCAAAAAATTTCTATAGATAGATGGATGGAGGGATGTGGGATGGAAAAATGGATGGATGTATGGATGGGCGCCATGTCATCGATTCGTGGGAAGAGTTCTGATTGGTTCGGAAAATCGATGATCCAGGAGAGTTTCGTTCCACCCAATAGGAAAGCTTCAAATGATTTGTGTTTCTTTATACTATTACTTTTGCCAAAATAAACATGTTAAAATTTAGTAAAAATTTTCAAACTTTTTCCATGCCTTCTAGAAACTATAAACCAATACCACATCAAATTTCATAAACATGAGTGCTTGTTTACATTTTTGGAAAACTTTCGCATTCTACCAATAAATATTACCAAGTTACGAGGAAAAATAATAAACTTGTAATATGGCAATTATTTTTAAAAGGTGTTCTCATAAATGAGCTATGATGAGTGAAGATTCATGGCTTTCAAGCCAAATGATCAATCTTATGGCCACATTAATGGCATAGTTTTCTCAAATAAATTCATATTGTGCCCAAGGGTGAATATTGGAATGACAAACAATGTTGTCGAAGGAAGTTTTCATTTTATTTCAAGAAAAAATTCATTTTCCATTTTTGAGTGCTCAAAATGAATGTTTTTGTGAAGGACCTACCATATATTTGTTGCAAAATTGGACCAAATCATTTTTCTAAAATATTAGGCCAATTTAATGTACAATTGACCAAATGTTTGGGTTACAAAATCTTTGATCCACCTACCGTGAAAAAGACAAATTTCCACCGATTTAGTTGTAAGCGGGTCAAATTTGAAATGCAACCCCCTCATAGTTTGCTCATGATTTTTGCCAAAAATAATTTCTAGGTAGATAGGTATATGTTTAATCATAGAAACACCAAAAAAATTCAATATTCAACCCCTATCTAGGAACGGTCAAGCCCGTCGTTTTGACCGCACTTTGAAATGGGCATGAACAATTCAAGTAATAAAATGGAAAACTTTCACATTATGCCACTAATTGTGACCAAGTTAGGAGGAAAAATATTAAACTGGTAATATTGCAATCAATTGTAATAAGTTTTCCCAGAAATGAGCTATCATGTTTGAAGATTCATGGCTTTCAAGCCAAACGATCAATCTTATGGCCACATTCATGGCATGGTTTGCTCAAATGATCTCATATTGTGAACAAGGGTGAATATTAGGCCATATTTAATGTACAATTGACCAAATGGTTCAGTTACAAAAGCTTTGATCCACCTCCCTTGAGAAAGATAAATTTCAATCGATTAAGTTCGAAGAGGGTCAAATGTGAACTGCAACCCGCTCATCGTTTGCTGATGATTTTTTCCTTAAATAATTTCAGGTAGATAGGTATATCTTTAATCGTATAAACACCCACAGTTTTTAAATATTCAACCCCTAGCTAGGAACAGTCCTGCCCACCGTTTTGACCGCATTTTGAAATGGGCGTGGACAATTCAAAAAAAAATTGGAAAACATTTGCATTTTGCCATTAAATGTGACCAAGTGAAGAGGAAAAATAATAAATTGCAATATGGAAATTATTTTAAAAAGTGTTCTCAGAAATGAGATATCATGTGTGAAGATTGATGGCTTTCAAGCCAAATGATCAATCTTATGGCCACATTCATGGCATAGTTTTCTCAAATGATCTCATATTGTGCACGAGGGTGAATATTGGAATGACAAACAATGATGTCTAAGGAAATTTTCATTTTCTTTGGACAGAAAATTCATTTTCCATTTTTTGAGTGCCCAAAATGAATTCTTTTTTGAAGGATCTACCATATATTTGTTGCAAAATTGGACCAAATAATATTAGGCCATATTTAATTAATAATTGACACAATGGTTGGGTGTCAAAAGCTTTTATTCACCTCTCATGAAAGAGACAAATTTTCGTTGATTCACTTGGAAGCGGGTCAAGTTTGAACTGCAGCTGCATTATAGATTGCTCCTTATTTTTACTAAAATTAATTTATAGGTAAATAAGTATCTATTTAATCAGAAATGCCTGGTGTGGTGGCGAGACGTCGTGGTTTGGATGGTGGGCGAGGGCCCCATGTCCAGAGCGCGTAAACTCGCATGCCAGCCACGTGGTCACCGCCTGATGGTGGCGTTGCCACACATTTTCGGTGGACTAGGCATTTCTGGTGGGTTGAACATGCCCTCCATAGGTGTTAGGAACAAGAATAGAATAGAATAATCTCACGAGTAGAAACAAGTATGGTGAAACATGAATTAGTAGCAAAGTGTTTGATTTGCGGTGGGGGAAATGCACATGGACAACGGGCCTAAATTTTGGCTGAGAATGATCACCTACTAAGGAGACTCTATTGGCAAAATTTTAGGTCAAATGGATGATCCTAGGTGGCAATTGCTTTGTAAAGTACCACACTGTGCAGAAATATGGATGTTGAAACTGGGATCAAATGAATGAATGGATTTAGCTGAAATTTTGTGGATGATGTTCATTTGGGCATATGAAGGCATTGTAAAAAAATGTATACCATTTGGACATGCCAAAGTGACACTAGCTTCACAATGTGCTAATCTGGACAGAAAATGGTAATTGAAACTAGGCTCACATAGATGATTGGATTGAGATGAAATTTGTAGGAGGATGATAACTTGGGCACATTAAGGCACTGTAAAAATTTCATAAAATTAGCATAAAAAATTGTACTTCCTTCACAATCCTCTCCACTGAACGAAACATTTGGAAAACTATTGAGGGAAACTGGATAAATTAAATGAGCTAAAATGTGGTGGAGGGAGGTTCTATGGTAAGTTTCATGCCATGGCAAATTTTCATCAACTATAAAGCAATATAAAATGTAGTTGCGTCACAAACTTCAAATATTACCACAAACAAAGATTGGATGATGATCTCACATGGGTTGTTAGATGGGGCTCAAAATTTCTAGAGTGCTATGGTTTTGGCATATAGAAGATGTGGAAAAAATCAACTAATTAGGATAATCATAACTAGTACTTCCTTCACAAAGCTATTAGCTGAACACAAACTTTAGAAATTTGATGAGAAAGATTTACTAGGAAAATGGAGATTAAATTTTTCATGAGTAAATTATTTGGATAGGTAAGAGTGACCAAAAAAATTGTTGGCAATCAAAAAAATAGAAAAGGCACTTCCTTCACAAGGTGCAATTCTCAACAGAATAGGAAAATGAATATTGCTGAATTATTTTATAACTATGAGAGGAAGGGTTTTCACATATTTTAGGAATATATGATCCAAAGGATTTGTGATAATTTTTGGAGAAACTTTGGAATGACAGAATAGGCGGTTGCTTCACAAACTAGGGAAAAATTAACACATGGACATGACACATACGTAGGCAAAACTTATGATATGGTGCCTAGTCATAGTTATGACCATCTATATTGGTTGTAATTAGCTACAAATTAGGCAACAGACCAAGTCTATCTTCTTTCCGACTATTTCTCGTCAGGAAATTACGACCTTTTTTGACCAAATTGGTTGTTATGTTTTCGGGTTGGAGCCTCCTACCGAACAGCTTACGACCAATTTATCTCAAATGGTCATTGATTTACGACCATTTCAGCTAGGGTCACTCCGAGAAGGTCACTAGTTGACATATTTCTTGTAGTGAAGAGATAACGAGGGTTACACATAGTTGGCAAGTTTTAATTAATTTATTTCATGTTATCTAGAACCGGGTGTTAAACAAAGTTGCCATGTTGCCACAGAACTGTGGGCACGGCTCCCCAAAGATTTAACTCTGTAGGGGTGCTCCAGCTAGTCCATCACAAACTACCACAAGCTGCATAGGAAGCCTTGATCATGAAACTCATGATCTCCTGAGATTCCTTAGTGGAAAACCTCAACTCTTAGATAGCCCAAAGCATCACGAGAATCCCGATGCACAAGATATATCGTTAAGATAAAAACAAGTCCAGCAAGACCACCCGATGTGTCGACAAACCCGATAAGAGTCGCATATCTCGTTCTCATGACATGACGGATGGAACTAGCTACGAGGAAAAATCAATCATCGAGTTTCCTCGTGGTGACCCCGCAGGTAGTCCGTTTGGACCAACACTCATGAGAAGCACTAGCCCAGCTTGTTGATTAATTTCCTCGGGGTAGCTCTTCCCTATGATGTTTATTATTAAGTTGTTAGGAAACGTAGTATCAAAGTTTGATCTTGCCAGAAAAGTCTTAAGACAAAACGATTTATCCATGGTGTACCCATAACATCCCCAAGCGTGTTAGAGTGCTCAATTATGGAATGTAATACCAGTAACCAAAACTAGGGTGAAAAAAGAGGAACAAAACACCAAGCAAAAGGCCAAGCCATGTGAGCTCATCATCCAAGTATATAGGTGCATTAATTAAATAACAATAAATAAGATGTTAATCAAAATGCGCATGTTATCACATGGACCAACCTGTACCTGCAACTAGCAATACTATAAGATGGTTGAGCAAACGCTATCTTAGTCAACTAATGTTTTGATAGGAGGCAAATGGTTAGAGGTTTTCATGGAAATGTTTTTAGGATTAATATGCCGGTAGTAGGTAGCTATGGTTAACAATGGAAACGATTCCACTAGGCATAACAATATTAGAAATGATATCAAGGTCACGATCATCTTGCATGTTGGATCTTCTGACTGATACAACTCTTGCTCTTCCTGAACGTACTCAATGGAATCCTCGTTCTCATTCTCAGCACCTTATGCTACCAAAAATAAAAAATATACATCCAATGAACACATAGCAAGTAACAATGCTTCAAATAACATGATGCATGAGTGTGGCATGAATGAAAACATGGCATTGCTACACTAGTCACCATTGTCATGCATTTATTAAGTTGTTAGTATTCTGGACATAACCTCAAGTTAATTTATTGGTACATGGATGAACATGTCATAAATGGATGAATCATGAGAAAACTATGCAAAAACATACAAACAATGTCGCGAACCGAGTTGCGGATCTCTCAGAGCTCACAAAACAAGATATCAAAGGCAACATAAACAAACCACCAATATGAGAGAGACTATGCTCATTTCCTTGGCATTCAAAGGATTCCACTGGATTGTTCACAAAATTCTAGGTGGAAGAGACATATAAATCCTGCAAAACAAACAAGCACAACTCACACAAGGCAGAAAACAAAACAACACCCAGTCTGTCCACTAAGAGCAACATACCACTTTTATCAATAGAAAACTTTTAGCTAAAACCACCCATCAAGTTCAACCAAGGCATGAATATGAAGCTATCAAATAGCACAACAATACATAACTAACATAAACATTGATAGGTGCATGAAAAAATGGGAATCAACCTCTAAACATGGCAAGAAATATTACAAATTAGTACTTAGTGAAAATCACAGTTTGCACTTGCAGTTTTTAATCTGGTGACATGTTGACAGCTACAAAACAACTTAAGTGTCATGGCATGAAATTTAGCAAGGTAATAGAGGGCAACATCTACTACAAAACTCTAGCACTAAGAATTAGCTAAAACATCACAAATCACTTGGTCGCATCAACTAAACATGGCATGAAAATAATAATAGGTTCTCAAACTTAGTCAAATTCAGAAGGGGAAATTGCTACAACTTATAACATCATATAGCAACTTAGACAGAATGTAACTCTATGATGCAACACCTATTTGGCAAAGTGAAGGCACAAACTTGTAGAGGGTAAAAAGCACAACATTTCATGTCATTTGACCAAACACAACGGAACAATATATCCATGGGAATCGTCAACACAACATGGGAAGAAAATAACAGATCCCAACACTTCGAAATTTCTAGCATGTGAAATCAGCAACATTTTATTAGCTACTTTGCAGGAAGAGTCCCACTAAAGTACAAGATTATCATAGAAAGAAAAATACCACGGCCTAGAGCCCACAAAACACTAGCACTTACATGCTAACAAGATCACCATAGCATGCATGAATTAAATCCTACAAAAATCAAAAAATGCCACCTCATCACAAAATAACATTTTTGCAAACTTCCTCAAATGACAAAAACAATACACCCATTGGATTCACTGGAAAATTATACCCCATTTCCATGTATCACATTTATATATTGCTATAGGAAAACCCCCACAAAACTAAAACAAAAAATAACACATATTAGGTGTATAGATTATGTGTTAGATTTAGCATATTCCAAATCTGCCCATTGCAAGATTTTACACTTTCCAAAAATGGAAAGGAATTAATGATAAAATAAATAACTAAACACGGAGAAAACATAAATATATAAAAACTATAAACAGAGACAGGCCCCATGAGGCATTGACACCAGGGGGCCACTCTGAAGCTGACATGTGGGCCCAGGGGCCTACTTTCAGATCTATCATTAAGAGTGGTAAAAAATGAGGTTTATTTGCCATGGGGGTGGTGATTGAACCCGCGGCTGCCCGGGTGGAGGCATAGTGCGCTACTACCAGGCTAGGTGGGGGTGGTCTGTTCTATGAGGGAGAGTTGCCCCTATTGAACCACCAACATGGTGGTACCACCTGTGCTACGGCAGAGGCAACGATGATGGCCACAGCGGCAATAGCGACATGCTCTCCAGCGAGGGAACCACCATCGGGGCTGTGGAATCCTCTAGGATTTCGGTCCCCGGGCTACAAGGTCCAACGCGTGCGGGTTCCGAGCTCGACATTAGCCTGGCTCTGGGCGTAGCAAAGTTGTGGCTACGGCGACAAAGAGGTGCGAGGCAGAGCAATAGCACGGCTGAGCAGGCGGTGACTAGCACATGACGGGGCTTGCAAGAGCACAGGCGGAGCAAGGCAAAGGCGGGGGAAACCGCCAGCTTGGGCACACATACTCTGCCAGCCACGGCGGGGCTCGATCTGCACGGATCCGACACTCTAACAGGAACAGAGCGAAGGAGGGGATGGGAAGACTGGCGGCTCACCCAAGGGTTTGCTCCTGCGGAGGGACAAGCTCACGGTGACCGGAGACAAGGATGAAGCGGATCTCGTCGGGGACGACGTGGATCAGAAAGATTCCTGGTGCGCGACGAAGACGAGAACGAGGTCGTTGATGGAGAAGTGATCTCCTACTCCTAACTCCTGGAATCAGTCGAGCACGACACTGGGGATCCCCTGGAATTCCGAGAAGATCATAGGAATGTGCCATAAAAGTGGACGATGGTGGCAATACGATAACTCTCTCTCTCACTCTGCGAACCTAATGCAACTCTCTAATCTCATACCTTTCTCTAAACATCCCCTACAGCGGGAGAGGAAGGAGGGGAAACGAGGCAGCAGCGGCGTGAGAAGGAGGGAGGAACCCTAGGGAGGGGCGCAGCAATATAGGAGGGTGCTCTTATGCCGTCCTTGGCGTGCGTGGTCACTCACGGCGCCGTGAGCTCTCTGTCCCTCTCTAGAATGGCGACGACGTGAGCTACAGGACTAGCGGGGCTGGTTAGGCCGCGGAAGCGATGCTAGGCCTTTGAGGCTACTCGTACTACTGGTTGCTGCGGGCAGCAAGGGGAAGGGGAGCCCAGGTGGGCTGGCACTCGCTCTCTCTCTCGGGAAAATATTTTTCATTTTTTAATGAAAACGAGAGAAGCAAAAACACAGAGAAAACAGAGAGATGTTTTGGAACACAATAGAAATATATTTGGGCTCACAGGAATATGTACTTATTTATAAAAATGAACATGGCATTTCTAGACCAACAAAATAAAACCCATATTTTAATCGTAACAATCTGTTTTTGTAAAGATTGACAAGGCAAAAATAGGAGAGCACGTATCAGAACTAATTTAACATGCATAACAGAATATTAGGTGGTAGTGTAACATTTTTAATGAGATGAACAAGCAAGTAAAATCACCACCTTTGCACTAATGGAAAATCGATGTTTTTCATAGTTTGAAGAACCAAGGGTTTACCATAGTTTGAAAATAAGTTGAACTAGGAGTCACTCACCACTTGAAAGCACACTTCACACACAAATCTCACATAGCATGTCAACACAGAAAACAAGCATGAGGGAAAACATGAGTGATGACATGATGCTTATGATGCCATGATGCAAATCTCATGAAGCCAAATATTATAAGACCAAGCACATAATGGCAATAAGAAGGCTCAGACATGACACATTACAAATAATGAAAGGGGGCACTTTGGCTGTTACAACTCTCCCATAGTACAAGAGGATCTCAACCCAAGATCTAGGACTGAGTGAACTCTGGATATTCAGAACGAAGGAGGTCCTCACATTCCCATGTGGCTTCTTCGTCGGAATGGTGTGACCATTTTACTTAGAGAAATTTGATAGACTTGTTAAGAGTCTTGCACTCGGTCTCATTATTAATAGCAACTGGATGCTCATGATAGGAAAGGTCTGGGTGGAGATCAATATGATGGAGGTCAACTGCGTGCTCAGGAGTCTTGAAACACATTCGGAGCTGATAGTCGTGAAGCACGTCATGCACATTGGAAAAATTGGATAGAAGCTCTAATTGATAAGCAAGGTCACCTTTTGCCAACCATCTTGAAAGGACCCACAAAGAGAGGACCATGCTTTCCTTTGATGCCAAAGCACTGAGTACCCATCATGGGAGACACTTTGAGATAGACAAAATCATCGATCGGAAAATTCATGTCATGATGCTTGCTATCATAGTAGCTCTTCTGACGGGATTGAGCAGCTTTGAGATTATACCGAATGACACGACACATATATTATGCTTCGGTGATCATGTCATTCCCAAGAATCTGACGCTCACCAGTCTCGGCCCAATTGAGCGAGGTACGGTACTTCCTGCCTTATAGAATCTCGAATGGGGCCTTGCCTGAACTTGCCTGAAAACTGTTGTTTTATGAGAACTCGGCAAACAGGATGCAGTCTTCCCACTTCATGCCAAAAGAAATCACACAAGATCTGAGCATATCTTCAAGAATTTGATTGACTCTCTCCGCTTGACCACTAGTCTGAAGATGGAATACAGTACTGAAACGGACCTTGCCCATTGTAGTCTGAAAGGAATCCCAGAACTTGGAAGTAAGGATGATTCCACAATCCGAAGAAATAAGCATTGGAACATCATGCAAAGAAACTATCCTTGGCAACTTTAGTCAACTTTTCGATTACCACAAAGATGGTATGGTTGCACCTCTTGGACATAGGAAACCCAGTGACAAAATCCATCTCCACATGATCGACTTTCCACTCGGGTATAGGTAAAGGATGAAGGAGACCTGCTGGATGTTCATGTTCCGCCTTCACTTTGTGACACACATCACAATCATTCACAAATTGAGAAATCTCACGTTTCATGCGAGTTCACCACAAGGTTGGGTTCAGATCATGATACATCTTAGAAATGCCTGGATGTATCGAGAGAAGGGAATTGTGGGCTTCATCCATGATAACTTTCCTCATCTCTCCTTTTGGAACCACAAGGCAATCTTCAAAGAACAAAGTACCTTTTTCATCAACATGGAAGCACGTATACTTTGGAATGCTCTTTGCCAAGCCTATCTTCACTTTCTTCACCATAACATCAAGAAGTTGAGCTTGGCTGACTTGGTCTTCCAAGGTAGGAGAAATCTAACAATTAGCAAGAAATCCCCGAGGCACTACTTGAAGGTTAAGCTTCCTGAAAGACTCACAAAGATTAGGCTGGAATGTCTTGAGGATGAGACTATTGCAGTAATCCTTTCTGCTCAAAGCATCTGCAATCACATTTACTTTGCATGGAGTATAGTCAATGCTTGGATTACAATCATGGATCATCTCCACCCAACGAGTTTGATGAATATTGAGATTCAGTTGACTGAAGATGTATTTAAAACTCTTGTGATCGATGTAGACTTCAACCTATTTTTCTAACAAGAGGTGTATCCAAGTCATCAAAGCATGAACCACTGCCAACAACTGAAGATCATGAGTGGGGTAGTTTTTCTCACTTGGCTTCAACTGCCTAGAGGTATAACCAACCACATTCTTCTCTTGCATCAGAACACCACCAAGACCTTGGAGATATGCATCACTCAAAACTTGGATAGGATTGGAATCATCAGGAGGAGTCAAAACCGGAGCAGAGGTGACCTCTCCTTAAGTGTATTGAATGCCAATTCACACTCTAGAGCCACTCTTGATGTTGTCGGCAAAGATGATATGCCCAAGGTAAAACACTTCATTGCGCCAGAAATCACATTTTAAGAACTTAGCATAGAACTTATGCTCTCTTAGCTTATCAAGCACAAGCCGGAGATGTTTTACATGCTCCTCCTCAATTTCAGAAAAGACCAAAATGTCATCAAGATAAATCAATATGAACTCTTTTTGAAGGGAGAGAAGACATAATTCATCAACCGAGAGAATGTTGGGGGAGCATTGGAAAGACCAAAAGACATCATTGTGTACTCATAAGAGCCAAAGCTTGTCCTTAAAGCAGTCTTGGGAATATCTTCTTCGCAAATGCGGATATGATAATAGGCAATCCGAAGATCAAGATTACAGAAAATCTTGACTCCTTTCCATTCCTCAAACAATTCATTGATGTTGGGAAGTGGATACTGGTTCTTGATTGTCTTCTTATTCAATGGGAGGTAATAGACAGAAAGTCATTCCGCGCCATCCTGCTTCTTGACAAACAGAACAGCACAACCCGAAGGAGAAGAACTTTGTATGATCAGACCAAGATATTCTTGTTCATCAAGCTGCTTCTTCAACTCTTTCACCTCTTTAGGACCAAGCTTATAAGGACGCTGGCAAACCGGTTCAGTTCCAACCTCGAGTTAGTGACAAACTATACTAGTCGGTGAGGAGGCATTCCTAGCAATTCTTCTAGAAAGACATGTTCATACTCACACACAACAGGAACTTGAGAAATGGCTAAGATGTGACCCTTCTCATTAAGAGAAAAAAGAGAATCGTGTCATCACAAGCCACGAAAATGATCACGTCCTCTGAAGGATGAGTCAACTTGACTTCTTTGGCTTCAAAATCGACAAAAGCCTTGTTCATCATTAGAAAATCCATGCCAATCTTGACAAAGAACAATATCGGAATTACCAAAAACAATTAGAGAACCAGAAAGAAATAACTGCCCATCTTGACAAAGACATCCGGAACCATCATATTAGAAGTGAGACCTTTTCTCGGAGACATAACTTGCAATGCCTTTGGTAAAAACTCGGTTGTGAAATTATTGTAAGATGCAAAGGGAAATGACATGAAAGTATGCAAAGCACCTGTATAAAACAAAACCTTTGCAGGAATATAATTAACCAAGAGATTACCCATATCACATCTGAGGAGTCCTCTGCTTCAGCTGCATTCACCATGTTCACTCTTGCAGACTTAGGATTATGCTTCACCATTGCATTTCCTGGGGGCCCAATTGGAGGAGAAGGCAGAAGACGCCGCTGGCTGAAATACTTGTTGGAGTAGTGTCCCTTCTGACCACAACAGTGACAAGTCACCTCCACCACGGACGGAAGTGAGCTCGAGGAGCTCCTGACTTAGGCGGCTGAGACTTTAGCTCGAAAGTTGGGTTGGGTGGGTGGGAAGTTCCATGACTACCAGACTGCTTGAACTGTTGAGGCAAACGAGGTGGAGGAGAAACCCAGAACTTATGCTGCTTTGGAACAACCTAAGCTAAGGATGAAGAGGAATTGGAGTCCCTGAAACATTTCATTGAAATTTCAACCCTTAGCAAAACTTACTAAGTCCTAAGTGCCAAGTTATATATAGAACTGATCAAACTCAGGAGGATCGTGCAGGGCAAGAGAAAGCTGCAAATTTTCTTGGAGACCACCATGAAACTGATAGATCTTGCTCTTCTCATATGAAACATCCTGCTTGGCATAGCGTGCAAGGTTCTGGAACTCAATGTTGTAATTGTACACCGATGAGGTCCCTTGCTTCACACACCTAAACTTCTCACGCATGCCCTAAACAAAGCTTGTCGGAATATGATGGGCTCTAAAATCACGGAAAAAGTCATCCCACCTGATCAGACGATCACCTCTGGAATCCTTGAGCTGTTGCCACCACTCTGATGCCTCACCCTTTAGCTAGAAAGTAGGAAATATGACATAGTCCTCAGGCCTGACATTACTGCACTCAAAATGCTTAATCATGTCACGTAGCCAATCACCTGCATCAAACGGCTGCTCACTACAGGTGAAGGAATTGGGCTGATTTGCTAGAAACTGACTGAGGGAAGCAAACTGCTGCTAGTTGTTGAAATTCCCTTTTGGCCTGGGTTCCGTTCTTGCATCATTTGAAGCAGTATCTAAGTGTTTGCACTAGTCGCAACCACCAAATCTATCCATGCCTCTTGAGGAGGAGGCAAAAGCGGAGGGTTTGACTGCTCCCCATCATGACCCGAGTTCTGGCAAGTTGGTGGAGCCATCGTGGAGATGTACAACAACATTACACCAAAGATGAAAGACGAAGCTAATAAGCTAAATCAAAGGATAGAAATATTGCAACATGAAGTCTTATCAATTTGTGCCCGAACTAGAATTCGTAAGAATGCATCCACAAAATTATTGTCAACAACATATGATTCGGAAGCCACTTGCAATTGTCAAGTTTGAGCTATAATTGCTCGGAACAAATGTATATCCCAACAAACATCCGATGAAAGAATTTCCTAAGTAACTAATGGAATTCCCACCTAAGAACTCCCAAAACATCTAGTTATGCAATCGGGTCCAGGGATACAACGAGCAAAACTTCACACGATTCCTAACCTGATAATATGCTCCAATGTAACTCATCCATCAACACATATCCAGAGTCTCGGAAACTCATCTATCTCGGATCCTCGAAAACACAACGATACTAAATATGGCAGTACATCCGAACTCTCTCCACCAGTACTAGGGATGCTAGACTCTTCTCGCCATTACTAGTACTAAAGCAATTTTGAACATCCTACGTTCCAAGATAATAAGAAATCTGAATGATAACGATGTGCACAAGAATCCCCTAGAGCTCAACTCCGTGGAAGAAATCAACTCAGACAGGAGGCACCAAGATAGAACTTCGTCACATCAGTATCGTATAGATTCCAAAATATCTGCGTGATCCCAAAAAAAATTAGCAACAAGAGGAGTAGAATTAAAATTCCCAAGTCGTGAACCTCAACGAGCAGGGAAGAGGAGTAAAATGAATCCTACACTTGGATATAACTAAGACTCAAAAGAGTTTTAACTAGACTTGACTCGACCAAGTTCGATCAATCAAATGCTCTTATGGTTGTGAGGTTCTGATTACCAACTTGTAACGTCCAAGATGTGACACTTTCAATATTTGGGTACACGGACTAAATATGGAAAGAGGCGCATCTTAGCGTTTCGCATGTACAAAAATCATTGCATCGCATACAAAAAGGTACGAGTATATGGAATGTATTAAACTCGCCACAAGTTATGCTACAGTTCACTCAACAATTTATTTCGAGTCATCCATAAGACAGGGTCCGGCTACGGACAAGATAAATGACAAAATAGACATTATCTGTCTCGCTAGGCCCTTGAGACGACCAAGGTCCTCTAGTCATCGGGGTACATCACGTACATACGGCAACTGCCTTCATCAAAATCCCACTTCAACTACGAAGCGTCAAACGCCTCTAGATCTACGGTACATGGACCTGTGGTGGTGTAACAATCTATAAGCCATGAGGACTTAACAATATTATGACCATGATAGCGGGACTTATCAAGTTATTAGGTGGGGAAGGTTAAGTGTTTGGGGTTGCAGCAGCACTAAGCATTTATGGTGGCTAACTTATGAGAACATGAAGTAAAGTGAGTGGTCTACGCATGACGGTCGTGTGCTAGTAATAATCATTAAGTGATCCTGAACACCTACTTACGTTAGTCATAACCCCAACTTTTGCTCGATCGGAGAAGGAGCTCACGAAAGAGGCATCCACGGTTACGCACACAGTTGGCAAGTTTTAATTAAGTTATTTCAAGTTACCTAGAACCGGGTGTTAAACAAAGTTTCCACGTTGACACATAACCACGGGCACAGCTCTTCGAAAGATTTAACACTTCAGTGGTGCTCCAACTAGTCCATCAAAAACTACCACAAGCTGCATAGGAAGCCCTGATCACTAAAGTCGTGATCTCCTCGGATTCCGTAGTGGAAAACCACTCTGAGATAGCCCAAAGCATCACTTGGAATCCCGATGCACATGATATATAGTTAAGGTAAAAAAAAGTCTAGTAAGACCAATCAACGTATCGACGAACCCGATAAGAGCCGTGTGTCTCTTCCTTAGGACACGATGGGTGGAACTAGCTATGGGGAAAAACTAATCCTCGAGTTTCCTCGTGGTGTCCCCACACGCAATCCATTTGGACCAACACTTATGAGGACCACGGGCCCGGGTTGTTGATTAATCTAATCCGGGTAGCTATTCCCTATGCTTTTTGTTATTTACTTGTTAGCAAATGTAGTACCAAAGTTTGGTCTTGCAAGACAAGTCTTAAGCCAAAATGATTTATCGAAGGGGTCCCCATAACAAGCCCAAGAGTGATAGGAGCGCCAATTATGCAATATAACACGTGTAACCAAAGCTAGGGTGGCAAAAGCGGAACAAAACATCGAGCAAAAGGTCAAGCATTCCGCCTTTTACCAAGTATATAGGTGCATTAATTAAATAGCACTAAATAAGATGATAATCAAAATTACCATGCAATCACATGGACCAACCTGTACCTGCAACTAACAATTCTATAAGATGGTTGAGGAAGCGCTATCTTAGCCAATCAATGGTTTAATAGGAGGTGAAGGTTTAGAGGTATTCAGGGCATTGTTTGGAGTCTTAATATTCAGGTGGTAGGAACTGATGATTAATGATGGAAATGATTCTACTAGGCATAACAAAGTTAGAAACGATATCAAGGTCACAATCATCTTGCATGTTGCATCTTCCGACTAGTACAACTCTTGCTCTTCCTGAACGTACTCAATGGAATCCTCGCACTCATTCTTAGCACCCGATGCTACCCAAAATAAAAATATACATCCAATGAACACATAGAAAGTAACAATGCTTCAAACAACATGATGCATGAGTGTGGCATGAAAGAAAACATGGCATTGCTACACTACTCACCTTGTTCATGCATTTATTAAGTTGTTAGTATTCTAGACAGAACCTCAAGTGAACTTATTTGAACATGCATGAAAATAGCAGAAATGTATGCATCATGAGAAAACGGTGCAGAACATATAAAAAACATCACGAAACGAGTTACGAATCTCTCAGATCTCACAAAACAAGATACGGAAGGCAGCGGAGACAAACCAACAATATGAGAGAGGATATGGGCATTTCGTTGGCATTCCAAGGATGCCATTGGGTTGGGCACAAAATTCTAGGTGGAATAGATATATAAGTCATGCAAAACAAACAATCACAACTCACATAAGGCACAAAAAAACAACACCCAATCTGTCCACTAAGAGCAACATACCACTTTGATCGATAGAAAACTAGTAGCTACATCCACCCACCAAGTTCAACCAAGGCATGAATGTGAAGATATCAAATAGCACAGTAATAGCTAAGTAACAACAACATTGATAGGTCCATGAAATAGTGGCAATCAAGCTATAAACATGGCAAGAAATATTACAGATTAGGACTTACTAAAAATCATAATTTGCACTTGTAGTTTTTAATCTGGTGACATGTCGACTTCTACAAAACACTACACTATAGTAAGTTTCACGACATGAAATTATCGAGGGGATAGAGGGCTACATCTACTACAAATCTCTAGCATTGAGCATGAGCTAAAACATCACAGATCACTTGGTAGCATCAACTAAACATGGCATAAACATAACTACAAATTCTCACACTTAGTCAAATTCAGAAGGGAAAATTGTAGCAACTTATAACATCATGGCAACTTTTAAAGATTGTAAATCTATGATGCAACACCTATTTGGCAATGTGACGGCACAAATTTGTAGAGGGTAACAAGCACAACATTTCATGGCATTTGACCAGACACAAAGGAACAATATATTCAGGGGAACAATCAACACAACATGGGAAGAAAATAACAGATACCAACACTTTGAAAAATCTAGCATCTGAAATCAACAACATTTTCTTAGCACCTTTGTAGGAAGAATCCCAATAAACTACAAGATTATCATAGCAAGGAAAAATACCAGGGCTTAGAGCCCACAAAAACCTAACACTTACATGTTGACAAGTTCACCATAGCATGCATCAATTAAATCCTACAAAAATCACAAAATGCCACGTCACAACAAAATAGTATTTTTGCAAACCTGTTCAAATGAAAAAAACAATACCCCATTGGATTCAGTGAAAAATTCTACCCTATTTACATATATCACACTTATATATTGCTATAGGAAAAACCCCCACAAAACTAAAATGAATAACATATATTAGGTGCATGGCTTATATGCCAGATTTGGCATGTTCCAAATCTGGCCATTGCCAGATTTGGAACTTTCCGAAAATGGAAAGGAATTAAATGAAATAATAAATAACTAAATATAGAGCAAACATAAATACATATAAAAAACAGAGGCAGGCCCCACGTGGCATTGATACGAGGGGGCGCTCTAAAGCTGACATATGGGCCCACGGGCTCACGGTGAGATCTATCATTCACATAGGGGAAAATGGGGTTTATTTGCCGCGGGGGGATCGAACCCGCGCCTGCCTGTCTGGAGGGATAGTGCGCTACCACCAGGCTAGGCGGGGGTCTGCTCTACCAGGGAGACTTGCCCTCATTTAACTAGTAACATGTTGGTTCCACCTCTTCTGCGGCACAGGCTACGGCGATGGCAAATGCGGCAAGGCGACATGCTTTCCAGTGAGGGAACCACCGGCGGGGCAGCTGAGTCCATTAGGATTTCAGTCCCCGGGTTACGAGGTCAAACACGCGTGGGCTGTCGAGCTCGACATGAGCTTGGCTCTGGGTATGGCAAAGCTGCGGCTGCGGTGGCGAAGCAGTGCGAGGAAGAGCAACAGTGAGGGAAAGCCGGCGGCCACTAGCGCGTGACGGGGCTTGCGAGAGCACAGGGGGAGCAAGGCATCGGTGCAGCAAAACGCTAGCTTGGGCAAACATACCCTGCCATCCAAGGTGGGGATCGATTCGCACAGACGCTCTAAAGGTAACAGAGCGAAGGAGGGGATGGGAAGGACGGGCGGCTCACCCCGGGGTTTGCTGATGCGGAGGGACAAGCCTGCGTTGCCCGAAGACGACGATGAAGCGGCTCTCGACGTGGATGATGCGGAGCAACAAGACTCCCGGTGCACGATGAAGACGATGACGAGGTCGTTGATGGAGATGCGATATCCTGCTCCTAGCTCCGGGAATCAATCGAGGAGGGCGCCGAGGATCCCCTGGATATCTGAGAAGATCGAAGGAAGGCACCGGAGACGCGGATGATGGCGTGGACATGATCTCTCTCTATCTCTCTCTCTCTCTCTACGAACCTACTATAACTCTCTGAACTCCCTCCTTTCTCTACGAAACTCCTCTTAAGCGGGAGAGGAAGGAGGGGAACGATGTGGTGGCGGCGCGACGAAGGAGGAAGGAACCCTAGGGAGGGGCGCGACTAGATAGGAGGGTGATCCCACGTAGTCTTTGGCGTGTGTGCTCACTCACGACGCCACGACCTCTCTATCCCTCTCAAGACACGCGACGTTGTCACCTATGGGGCAGGTGACCATCTAGCGGGGCTGGTTGGCCCGCAGGAGCGATGGTGGGCCTCTGAGGCTGCTGCTACTACTGGTTGTTACGGGTTGCGAGGGGAAGGGGAGCGCAGGTGGCTGGCACTCCCTCTCTCTCTCAGGAAAATATTTTTCTTTTTTTAATTAAAACGACAGAAGCAAAAACACAGAGAAAAGAGAGACATGTTTTGGAACACAATAGAAATATATTTGAACTCACAGAAATATGCACTAATTTATAAAAATGAACTTGGCATTTTTAGATCAACAAAATAAAACCCATATTTTAATCATAACAATGAGTTTTTGCAAAGATTGACAAGGAAAAAATAGGAAATCATGTATGAGAACTAATTTAACATGCATAACAGAATATTAGGTGGTAGTGCAACATTTTTAATGAGATGAACAAGCTAGTAAAATCACCACCTTTGCACTAATGGAAAAGTGAGGTTCCTCATTGTTTAAAAACCAAGGGTTTACCATAGTCTGAAAAATAGTTGAACTAGGAGTCACGCACCACTTGCAAGCACACTTCACACACAAATCTGACATAGCCCATCAACACACAAGACAAGCATGAGGCAAAACATGAATCATCTCATGATGTTTATGATGCCATGATGCAAATCTCATGAAGAAAAATATTATAACTCCAACCACGTAATTGCAATAAGAAGGTTCACACATGACACACTACAAACAAGGCAAGGGGGGCAGTTTGGCTGTTACACAAGACCCTATGCTGGTTTTCAAAATTGATATCAAGAAGGCCTTTGACACTGTTTCATGGGACAACTTGGCTTCCTTGTGCTCTTCAGAGGATGGGTCTCGGTGCTTCGCACTTCAGCTACCTCGAGAGTATTACTCAACGGCACGTTTGGATACCCTCTATCCCTGCTTCTTTTCGTGCTTTCCATTGACCCCCCTACACCACATTCTCTATAAGGTCGCGATCCAAAATAACCTCCATCCGATCAGAGGAAACGCCACAACGCTTCATGTCTCCTTATATGGTGATGATGTTGCTACTTTTATGTAACCCATCAAGGAGGACGTTTGTTTTTTTGCCTCCATCCTCTCTGCCTTTGGAGAGGTCACACGTCTGGTCACCAATTGCACTGAAAGTATGGGGGCTCGAATCTGTTGGGCTGATCTCATGTCCGTGATATCCGGCATCACTTCCCAGCCATGCTCACAAATTTTCCCATGATGTACTTGGGGACGCCAATTTCGGTGAAGAGACTCAAGGTTTTCCAATTCATCACTGTAGGAAACTTATAATTTGTCGTCAGCATGTTTCATTGCCATCAGCATTTCATTGGGGCAACATTTGTCGGGACCCCGATCCTAAGCCATAGGAATCCAGCCTATAACACATCACATCTCTTTGCGGTCTCATGCACGGTTATCCCCATGGCTGCAGCCTTACCTTAGCCGGGACTGTTTGCGCCTTTTGACTCGCGTATGCAATTGTGTCGCTAGCAACCCAATGACAAAGAACCTGGATCGACATGTCTAGTCATAAACTCAAGCGGCAGTTCCGTACAGGGACAGGCATACATGACCGAGCAAAGCAGGTGTCGGTCATCAGCGAATGTAGACGAGTCGTAGCAACCTCCAAGGACTCCATTACAACGCATGACATTTCCCAAAGGGACAGAAACAGCAGCTAAGAAGGACACATGCCGATAAACCAGTGTGTCCGGAGCAGTAGCGAACTACCATGGCTCGATGGAATCACAAAGGGGCATTTCCCCGTAAGGAGTGCTACTAAGCCAAACGACTAGGAATTCAAACCCCATACATATCAAGTACAACACACATATGCACATACCGATATACATAGATACATCGGTGGCATCACAAAATAACCATAAACATACGAACATTATTTAGAAGGCTCGGAAGAGCCTCACACATAATATTACACAGATAGGGGTCTCACGACCCATCATCACAAGTCATATACACAAGTCTTACAAGCCAGCGGAAGATTAAAAGTGTCTGAGTACGGACAGATGGAAAGATAAAGGCACATGGCCTGACTATCTACAGACCCAACCTAGGTCCAGATCGTATCTGGGACACCAACTACTCGTCGTCGTCAACGTCTAGGTAAAACCCTCCATTAGGGTCATTAACAACCTCTGCAACAAATTATTAAGCAAACGTGAGTACAAAAGTACTCATCAAAAATTTAGGATAATCTATCTACTCATGCAATGTATCAACAAGGAGTTGTGGGGTTTCATGCGGAAAGCCAACATTTGACTCTTGGCTAGACAACTTGCATTTTTAAATAGTTTTGACAACTATGTTTCTCGCACATGAGTCCACTAACACCACAACAATACTCCATCGTGGAATCATTATGTCTCCCTACAGATATGCCATCCACGACACTCACACTTATCTTGACAATTTTATAAGTAGCCATTATAGTTATCTATGAACAACATATGTTTCCAAGTAGTCCATATCTGCGGACGCGGCTATTCGAATAGATCATAACCCTGCAGGGCTGTACTTGTTCACACACGCTCTCGCCAATTATCGCCATTTGCACGTCATGCACCTCGGCAAACTTCAAGCGGAAGCCCAGCGAGGGAGTCGGCCACGACCGTTAACCATGCTAATACTTAGTCCATGTCTATCGCCTATCTGAGGGTAACCCGCATGGAAGTCCGGTCGAGGTTTCCGCCACGGCCCCAAACGATGTGCGCAGGGTTCCCAAGCCCACCATCCGGGTGCCACTTGGTACACCGTGCCACTGCCTACCGCATCATAGCCCACCTCTAAGGTTAGCGCTACGCATGGCCTCCAGCATGACTATAAACACCAGAAACTACTTACAACTCCTGGACCGAGTACTAAGCGATTAATAAGTCGAGAGGGTCAATTAAGTATCCCAACCTGTGGTAGTATCAAGTCTTGTATTACATCTACGAAACTTAGTTCCTAAGGACGGTTCCAATGAAACAACCCGCCATATACTCCTACATAGACTTTCACCAGTACCTTTACCAAATCAAGTTCAACACACAACCTATAGTAACTGAACACATTCTCACGATTCTGTTCATCACCCAGATGACAGACCATACACAACTCTAAGCATACCATGCATAGTAGGATAAGGCACATCATGGCTCAAGCATCTACCAGGTATGCTAGGTTGCAAGGTTCAACTATTTACTTTGACAAGGACAGGTCATGCAATGGAAGTGGGTTCAACTAATGTGGTAAAAGCATTGAAAGCATTTTCAACCTAATGCAATAAGTAAGAGCAGGAGCGAGCACTTGGGATTTATCGGGATGATCAAAATGGTTGCTTTCCTTGTTGCTCAACAGAGGGGTGATATCCATAAGTCGGATAATCACATGTATCCGGAGGGGCGGAGCCTACCGGAATAACAACAATCAATCAATATCAAACATATGCAACAAAATGATGCATGAAATGCAACGTGGCATGGTTTGAGATGACTAACGGAACCTTTTGGGTGATCTTGATTTGAAATCATAATTCAAATATCATTTGAATTATAATTTAGCAAATTCTTTTAATTGATTTGACCTGATGCTGTTTCATAACTTTGTTTTTCATGCATGCAAATAGCACCATTGGATTCCTTGATTTTTTCTGATCACTTTACATATATAATTTGTCAAATTTGGAGTTATATTCAATTTTCTATGAATTTCGAAAGTTTTGAACTTATTTTGGAATTATTTTTAAACAGACAAGGTTTTATTGCATCAGCATGACATCAGCGGGTCTATCTGGCCGTTGAAAGTCAAACCTGACCAGTGGGACCCACTGGTTAGTGACTCTGGCCAGTTTTTAGTTTAAGTTTAACTTAATTAACTAATTATCAGGGTTGGACCCACATGTCAGTGTCTGATTAGGTTTTAAAATAATCTTTATTTTTATTTTGCTAATCCTAATTAGCCTGGGGGCTGGCCCCACTTGCGAGTGACTCAGGGAAGTCAGATCCACCGGCGGCGAGGTGGATCACACCGGTGATGAGCCTCCGGCGACCACAGAGACGGCGGAGGGGCTCGAGATTTTCATTCCGGCGACCAAACTTCACGCGGAGGGCACCAGACGAACGACACTTCACCCGCGGATCCACTTTTGCATGCAGAAGGGGGTGAAATGGCCGGAGATGACGCCGGTGATGAGCTCGGCGATGGCCGAATCTCGGGCATCATCGGGGGCACTGCTACGGGGCTCAATACGCACGGGGCTAGGCTCCTACATCACCTACGCAACACACTAAAGCCATTGGTGGCCTCAGAATGACCAGCCCGTCACCGGAGGGCTACCGGCGACGAGGTCCCGCGGCGGATCTCGTCGGGCTCAAGTGGAATCGGGGCCTAGAGCTGGGAATCGAAGGGGGAAATGAGGGGGAAAGAACCTTGAGCTCACGGGGAGTGCAGAGCCGACGAGAGCGGGCTCAGGGATGGTTTGAGGAGGAAGAATGATGGCGGCGAACGTCGGCGATCCGAGGAAGAAGATGATGGCGTCACGATGTTTCAGAGCTTCTCAGCGTCGCGCGACTGGCTCGAGAGCTTCAATGGACCAAGGCAAAGCTAACGCACAGCTCAGGTGAGAGGGAGAAGGACTGGTGCGACTCCTAGCTCGAGCTTGAGCTCGCGGTCATGGCGGCCGAGAGGGGATGAGCACGGGTGGGTCTTCGGGGAGCTTATCCCCTTCACGCCAGTGCGATGCGGTGGCCAGGTAGGCACGCAGGTGCGTGGCCGCGCTGGAGGGGGCGGCGGCCACCTCCTGGTGCCGACTAGCACAACGAAGATGACAGGCGTCGGGTTGGGCTGGGCCTCAGGTAAGCGTTAGATAGGGTTTTCTTATTTCTTTTCTTTTCTGTTTCTATATTATTCTTTCTAACATTTGTTTCATTTTATTTTTGGCTCCAAACTAATTCTAAAATAGTTTGAAAAATACTAGAGTGTTAGTTGGAATATTTCCAACCACACATAAAGTTTGCAACATTTTTGGAAACTTTGAAATATTTGAAATCAAATATATAATTGATTTCAGCAGCTTTTATCTTTAATTAAAAATGCCAAAAGTATTTTGAAAATATGTTTCAACTTTGAAATCTTGTTTTCGACATTTAACAGAAAAGATGAACTTTTCTAATGGCCATTTTGGGTTCCTTGATTTGGCACTACTTTAGTTTTCTTTTGAATATAGAGTTTGTTGAGGTTTTGCTTTGATTTCATTTCCTTACTTGAGTGAAATTCAAATTCTTAAGATGCAATGGCAGAAAACATGAGCTCAAACTTGCTAAACTCTAATGGGGATCAGGGATGTGACAACTCACCCCCACTCAAAAGAATCTCGTCCCGAGATTTGGAAGTCGTCGGGAATAGCGCGGGATACTCAAGTCGGAGACGATCCTCTCTTTCCCATGTTGCTTCTTTTTCAGAATGATTTGACCATTCAACTTTAAGAAACTTGAGGTTTCGACGTTGAGTGGTACGCTCAGCTTGATCTAGAATACGCACGGGGTATTCTCGGTATGAAAGGATATCTTGGAGATCAAGCATTTCGTGGTCCACTTCACGGATAGGATCCGAAAAGCAACGCCTGAGTTGCGAGCCGTGAAATACATCATGAACCTTGGAAAGATGCGGAGGAAGTTCCAATTGGTAGGCAACTTCTCCTCGTTTGGCAAGAATGCGAAAAGGACCGATATAACGAGGAGCCAACTTGCCCTTGATACCGAAACGATGGGTTCCCTTCAGAGGTGTAACCCGAAGGTAAGCCTTCTCATCAACTTCAAAGTTCATAGCCTTATGATGATGATCATATTGGCTCTTTTGACGAGACTGGGCTGTTTTCAACTTTTCACGAATAATGCGAACTTGCTCTTCTGCATGCTGGATCATATCCGGACCAAAGAGTTGCCTCTCTTCGGTTTCTGACCAATTAAGAGGTGTTCGACATCTTCGTCCATAGAGAACTTGAAAAGGAGCTTTGCCCAAGCTTGGTTGATATCTATTGTTATAGGCAAATTCGGCGAATGGAAGGCACTTCTCCCAATTCATATTGAACGATATAACACTAGCTTGGAGCATATCTTCTAGGACTTGACTCACTCTTTCTACTTGACCACTTGATTGAGGATGGAAAGCAGTGCTAAAAGATAAGAGAGTCCCCATGGCATTCTGAAAACTCTCCTAGAAGCGAGAAGTAAAGATACTTCCACGGTCTGAGTTAATCTCCAGAGGAACACCATGAAGAGACACTATTCGAGAGATATATAACTTTGCTAGCTGGCTAGCTGTTATACTCTCACGAACTGGAAGAAAATGAGACACTTTGGAAAGATGGTCAATGACCACAAAGATAGCATTATTTCCTTTCTTGGTCTTGGGAAATCCGGTGATGAAATCCATACTGACTTTCTACCATTTCCATTCAGGAATAGCTAAAGGTTGAAGGGTGCCAGCAGGCCTTTGATGTTCTACTTTAATTCGACGACAAACGTCGCAGTTAGCAACAAACTCAGCAATTTCTCTCTTCATCCTAGTCCACCAAAACCTCTGGCGTAGGTCGTGATACATCTTAGTACTACCAGGATGAATGGTGAGAGGAGAATCATGAGCCTCCTTAAGGATCAATTGCGGTAGACGTTTGCTCTTAGGAACCACTAGACGGTTCTGAAAGAACACAACACCTTGCTCATTGATAGAGAAATCCCTAGCGTTTCCGCTAGCAATATTCTCCTTGATCCAGGATATACCCTTATCATATGCCTGCATGGCTCTGATTTGATCCCTAAGAGTAGGCTTCGCCACCAGGGTAGAAAGGAATCCTTGAGGAACAATGTGAAGATTTAACTTCCGAAATTCCTCATAGAGATGTGGTTCACCTCGTTGTAGCATCAGGTTGTTACAATAAGACTTACGACTTAGTGCATTAGCCATAACATTGGCCTTCCCCGGGGTGTAAGTTATCCCTAAGTCGTAATCCGTGTTCAACTCAACCCACTGTCTTTGCCTGAGAATTAAATCCGGTTGGGTGAAGATATATTTCAGACTTTGGTGATCTGTGAATATTTCGCAATGATTACCATGAAGGTAATGTCGCCACGTTTTAAGTGCATGGACTACTGCTGCAAGCTCAAGATCATGAGTGGGATAATTATCCGCATTTGGATGCAACTATCGAGATGCGTATGCAATCACATGACGATCCTGCATGAGAATGCAACCTAATCCTTGTCGCGAGGCGTCACAGTAGATAACATAGTCCTTAGAGAAATCTGGTGGTAGCAACACTAGTGCGGAAGTCAGGCGTCTTTTTACTTCCTGAAAACTATGCTCACACTGTGGTGTCCACTCGAACTTTTTATCTTTATTCAGGAGTTCAGTTAGAGGCTTTGCAACCTTGGAGAAATTCTCGACAAAGCGGCGACAATAGCTCGCTAATCCAAGAAAACTCCTAACTTGCTTAACCGATTCAGGTTGAGTCCAATAAAGATAGCTTGAACTCTCTCGGAATTGACAGCAATACCCTTACAAAAGATTACATGACCTAGATAGGTCACTTCTCGTAACCAAAATTCACATTTTGAAAACTTGGCATACAGGCGGTGCTCTCAAAGTTTCATCAATACCAGCCTTAGATGCTCGGCATGTTCTTGTTCGTTCTTCGAGTAGATGAGAATACCATCAAGGTATACTACGACGAATTTATCCAAATACTCCATGAAGATTGAATTCATCAAGCGAGAGAAGGTGGCTGGGGCATTGGTTAAACCAAAGGACATGACGGTGTACTCGTATTGGTCATAACAAGTGACAAAAACCGTTTTTGGAATGTCCCCGTTCTTGATCTTGATTTGCTTGTAACCCAACCTCAAATCCATTTTGGAGAAGACTGAGGATCCAATGAGTTGATCATACAGGTCGTTGATCCTGGGGAGCGGATACTTGTTCTTTATGGTGACCAGATTAATTGGTCGATAATCTGCAACCATCCGATCCGTTCCATCTTTCTTCTTAACGAAGAGGACGAGACAAGCCCAAGGAGAAGAGCTAGGATGAATGAAACCTTTATTCAATGCCTCATCTAATTGCTTCTTAAGTTCAGCTAGCTCCAGGGGTGCCATCTTATAAGGTCTTCTGGCTATTGGGACAGTTCCCGGAAAAAGGTCTATCACAAACTCTACATCCCTGTCAGGTGGAATTCCTGGCAGTTCTTATCGGAAAATATCCGGGAAGTCAAGGACTACTGGAATGTCTTCAAGTTCTGGAAGAGGGTTGGCATTGAGGGAATAGAGTTGGCATTTGGTAACTCGAGTAGAGACATTGACTATCTCACCCGAGGGATGCGTAAGCTGAACATTTCTAGAATGAGTATCAATCTTGGCATAATGAGCTGACATCCAGTCCATACCCAAGATGATATTGATATCCGAAGATTACAGGGCTATCAATGATGCTAGAAAAACTAGCGTGTCTACTAGAATTTCATTGTCATAGGTTATCCTGGAGGTTTTCCGCTTACTACCAGGGGTTTGGACAACCAATGGGATTGGCATATCACACAAAGACATGTTATGCAACTGTGCATAACTTTCTGAATTGAAGGGATGAGATGACCCAGTGTCAAAAAGAATAGACGCTGGGTGATGATTAACAAGGAGTGTACCCAGTATAACGTCGGGATCCTCTGCAGCTTCTTCTACTGAAACATAGTTCACACCGCCCCATGCAAGAGTTGGCTTCACATAGTAAGCTTTGCCCGACTTGCCTTGCCCAACGGACATTCCGGGTTGCTTGGCACCCATATTCTGAGGACACTCTCGGGAATAGTTCCCTGGTTCTCCACACTTGTAACAGATCACCTGATTGGCACGTGGTACAGCATTGCTAGCTGGACCACCATAGCTTTTTGCTGGAGGGTTGGTCTGATTCGCCTGAGGCGCCACATAGGATGGCCTCGGGGTATATCTTGGCGGCAGAGAACTATTTGGAACCCACAACCTGCGTTTTGGAAACGCGGAACCAGATGATGAGCCACAATCACGGGAGTGCTTCTTTGTGGCTTCATAGTCGGTATGACCAGTCTCGGCACTGATCGCCTTGTTGACAAGAGCTTGAAAGCTTGTACATTCATGGAGGCGCAAATCACGACGAAGTTCAGGGCTCAGACCCTTACGGAATCTTGCTAGCTTCCTGGCGTCAGCTGACACTTCTTCAGTTGCATAGCGGGCGAGGTTACCGAACTCACGACTATAGGCATCCACGGTCAATTTTCCCTGGGTGAATGCACAAAACTCCTCTCTCTTTCTGTCCATCAGACCCTCTGGAATATGGTGCAGACGGAAGGCTGCACTAAAGTCTGCCCATGTGGTTGCTGGTCCGGCAGGACGCATAGCTTCAAAGTTCTCCCACCACAGATTGGCGGGTCCTTCCAGAAAGTGCGCCGCAAAGGTCACCTTGTCGGCCTCAGAAACATTTGCAGAGCGAATCTTGCGCGATATACTGCACAACCAGTCATCAGCGTCGAGGGGGTCGACGGAGTGATGGAACTTCGGAGGATGCAGCTTCACGAAGTCATTGAGGGACACTGCATCAATCCTCGGCTGACGAGCCGTATTTTGCTCAATACGCTCTAGCAAACGTTTGGTCTCCCTTTTGTTTCTTTATGCCTCAAGCATAACTTCCGCCAGAGAGGGCGGGTGAGGTAGTTCCTCCTGCGATGCTTGACTACCCTGTCCTTGCTCATGAGCAGGGGCACGGTTCAACCTGGTGAACACCATCCTGACAAACAAACTCACAGCTTAGACCAATATCAACATCAATACTAACTATGGATTAAGAATGCACTGAACACATGGAATGCGGAAAATAACATCCGAACAACATGGTAACAAACAACTGGTATATATACACCATGGTTCATACACACCATTACATAGTTCATTACAACCTTAACCAAAGAGCAAACTACTGAAAAGATGACACTACTCATCAGAGGCTTTCCGAGCTTCCGATACATTATTTATCTATGCCTCCGGAATCCATCTCTCGACATAAGCATACTCCACAAGACACACAGGACTGTGGAAGTATAACTACTACCATACTATCCTTCCACTCACGGGTTCCGGCATCCGCATAGAACATCTCATAAAGGTTGCCTCCATGGCCTCGGAGCTCAACCTGCAGATCAGGAAATACTCGAGCCTCAGACCCCTGGGAACCGTAAGGACACGGATGTGGCGTTGGTCCCCTGACTGGTGGTAGTAGAGGTCCTCAAAGAGGGGTGACTCCTCCTATAGCAGGCCAGTCAACATGAGGCGGAAGATGGATCCTAACAATGTTCAGCATCTCCATATCTCCATACCCTGTCTGGACTACAGGTGCCAGCTGCGTCAAAGCCGTCCACAGAGGGGCACGTGTAGCATAGAGCTCCATACGAAGGGCACGAGCATCCCTGTCTCTATTCTCTAGCATCTCACCAGTGGACTGCAGCAGCGGATCCTCCATAGAGGAATCAAAGTAGACCCCACTGAGGTATCCTTCTTCTCCTGGCTGAGAGGCAGGAACATAGCAGAACTCTGAATTCTGCAACAGTGCATGTCTGGCCCTCATGATTGTCAGCATTGAATAGGCAGCATCTTGTACTGCCATGTCAATAGTAACCCCCAATCCGTAAGACCAATGGATCGGCTCCTCAGCTCCAGTGTAATCTGGTAATACCCTAACAGTGCAGAGAAACTGACTTTGATTGAAATCCTGGTACTGATCCTCCACTGTGTACTTTGGGTACCAGCGGTAACCGGCTAATAACATCATCCTTACTAGCATGTCCGTACGACCTCGCACATCAATGCACCTAGTCAGACGAACCACCTGACGAGAAGGATGGCCAGACATATGAAAATAGAGAGTAATGGAAAAGCATTAAAGCTCTGAAGACAATATTTGGGCAGCATAATGGCTGTAAATGCTCAAAAACAAATTTGAGACAACCCACAAAGAAAGGATAGCATAACCACTCAACTATCAAGTTCAATTCCGTGGTCGTCAAAACTTACTTTCTTTTCCTTGAAATAAGAGAAACTCGGAGTACCTCTCGACTCGTTGTCCTATAATCTACCGATCAGAAAAACACGAGCCTAAGAGAAAGATAAGTAACCTGATTCTTAATCCCCGCAGAAAAGACGAGGATGACCAGAATAGGATAACTTGAGAAGAGAAGCAAGAGTCTTACGTTCCCTTCCACAAACAATTCCCTTATATATAACTAAAGCAATTCCAGACTCAACTTCTACCAGTTTGGCTTCGTAATCCTACATACAGTTAAGCTCTGATACCAACGCTGTCGGGACCCCGATCCTAAGCCATATGAATCCAGCCTGTAACACATCACATGTCTTTGCGGTCTCACGCACGGTTATCCCCATGGCTGCAGCCTTACATTAGTTGGGACCGTTTGCGCCTTTTGACTCGCGTATGCCATTGTGTCGCTAGCAATCCAATGTCAAAGAACCCGGATCAACATGTCTAGTCATAAACTCAAGCGGCAGTTCCGTACAGGGACAGCCATACATGACCCAGCAACGCAGGTGTCGGTCATCAGCGAATGTAGACGAGTCGTAGAAAGCTACAAGGACTCAATTACAACGTGTGACATTTCCCAAAGGGACAGACACAAAAGCTAAGAAGGACACATGCCGGTCAACCAATGTGTCCGGAGCAGTAGCGAACTACCATGGCTCGATGGAATCACAAAAGGGGCATTTCCCCGTAAGGACTGCTACTAAGGCATACAACTAGGTATTCGAACCCCATACATATCAAGTACAACACACGTACGCATGGCATATTGATATGCATAGATACATCGATGGCATCACAACAAAACCATAAACATACAAACTTTATTTAGAAAGCTCGGAAGAGCCTCACACATAATATTACACAAATAGGGTTCTCACGACCCATCATCACAAGTCATACACACAAGTCTTACAAGCCAGCGGAAGATTAAAACTGTCTGAGTACAGACAGATGGAAAGATAAAGGTAGATGGCCTGACTATCTACAGAACCAAGCTAGGGCCAGATCATAGCTGGGACACCAGCTACTCGTCATCGTCAACGTCTAGGTAGAACCCTCCATTTGGGTCATTAACAACCTCTGCAAAAAATTATTAAGAAAACGTGAGTACAAAAGTACTCATCAAGACTTTAGGATAATCTATCTACTCATGCAATGTATCAACAAGGAGTTGTGGGGTTTCATGCGGAAAGCCAGCATTTGACTCTTGGCTAGACCACTTGCATTTTTAAATAGTTTTGACAACTATGTTTGTCGCACACGAGTCCACTAACACCACAACAATACTCCATCGTGGAATCATTCTGTCTCCCTACGGATATGCCATCCACGACATTCACACTTATCTTGACAATTTTATGAGTAACCATTATAGTTATCTATGAACAACATATGTTTCCAAGTAGTCCATATCCACGGATGCTGCTATTCGAATAGATCATAACCCTGCAGGGGTGTACTTCTTCACACACGCTCTCGCCACTTATCGCCATGTGCATGTCATGCACCTGGGCAACCTTCAAGCAGAAGCCCAGCGAGGGAGTCGGCCACGACCGTTAACCACGCTAATACTTAGTCCATGCCTATCGCCTATCTGAGGGTAACCCGCATGGAAGTCCGGCCGAGGTTTCCGCCACGGCCCCAAACAATGTGCGCAGGCTTCCCAAGCCCACCATCCGTGTGCCACTTGGTACACCGTGCCAATGCCTACAACATCATAACCCACCTCTAAGGTCAGTGCTACGCATGGCCTCGAGCATGACTATAAACACCAAAAACTACATGCAACTCCTGGACCGAGTACTAAGCGATTAATAAGTCGAGAGGGTCAATTAAGTATCCCAACGTGTGGTAGTATCTAGTCTTGGATTACATACACGAAACCCAGTTCCTAAGGACGGTTCCAATTAAACAACCCGCCATGTACTCCTACATAGCCTTTCACCGGTACCTTTACAAAATCAGGTTCAACACACAACCTATAGTAACTAAACACATTCTCACGATTTGTTCATCACCCAGATGACAGACCATACACAACTCTAAACTTAGCATGCATAGCAGGATAAGGCACATCATGGCTCAAGCATCTACCAGGTATGCTAGGTTGCAAGGTTCAGCGATTTACTGTGACAAGGACAGGTCATGCAAAGGAAGTGGGTTCAACTAATGTGGTAAAATCATTGAAAGCATTTTTAACCTAATGCAATAAGTAAGAGCAGGGGCGAGGACATGGGATTTATCGGGATGATCAATATGGTTGCTTGCCTTGTTGCTCAGCAGAGGGGTGATATCCGTCAGTCGGATAATCATATGTATCCGGAGGTGCGGAGCCTACCGGAATAACAACAATCAATCAATATCAAACATATGCAACAAAATGATGCATGAAATGCAATGTGGCATGGTTTGAGATGACTAACAGAACCTTTTGGGTGATCTTGATTTGAAATCATAATTCAAATATCATTTGAATTATAATTTAGCAAATTCTTTTAATTGATTTGACCTGATGCTGTTTCATAACTTTGTTTTTCATGCATGAAAATAGCACCATTGGATTCCTTGAATTTGTCTGCTCATTTTACATATATTATTTGTCAAATTTGGAGTTATATTCAATTTTCTTTGAATTTCCAAAGTTTTGAACTTATTCTGGAGTTATTTTTAAACAGAAAATGTTTTATTGCATCAGCAGGTCAATTTGGCCGTTGAAAGTCAAACTTGACCAGTGAGTCTGGCCAGTTTTTAGTTTAAGTTTAACTTAATTAACTAATTATCAGGGTTGGACCCACATGTCAGTGTCCGATTAGGTTTTAAAAATATCTTTATTTTTATTTTGCTAATCCTAATTAGCCTCGGGGCTGGCCCCACTTGCTAGTGACTTAGGGAAGTCAGATCCACCGGCGGCGAGGTGGATCTCACCAGCGATGAGCCTCCCGCGACCACAGAGACGGCGGAGGGGCTCGGGATTTTCATTCCGGCGACCAAACTTCACGCGGAGGGCACCAGAGGAATGGCACTTCACCCGCTGTTCCATTTTTGCACGCAGCAGGGGGTGAAATGGCCGGAGATGACGCCGGCGACGAGCTCGGCGGCGGCCGAAGCTCGGGCATCATCGGGGGCACTACTACGGGGCTCAACACGCGCGGGGCTAGGCTCCTACAGCACCTACGCAACGCACTGAAGCCATTGGTGGCCTCAGAATGACGAGCCGATCACCGAAGGGCTTCCGGCAATGAGGTCCCGCGGCGGATCTCGTTGGGCTCCGGTGGAATCGGGGCCTAGAGGTCGGAATCGAAGGGGGCAATGAGGGGGAAAGAACCATGAGCTCACGGGGAGTGCAGAGGCGACGAGAGCAGGCTCGGGGATTGTCTGAGGAGGAAGAACGACGGTGGCGAACGTCCGCAATCCGAGGAAGAAGGCAATGGCGTCACGGCGTTTCAGAGCTTCTCAGCACCGCGCGACTGGCTGGAGTGCTTGAGGGGACCAAGGCGAAGCTAACGTGCAACTCAGGTGAGAGGGAGAAGGACTGGAGCGACTGCTAGCTCGAGCTCGAGCTCGCGGTCATGGTGGCCAAGAGGGGAAGAGAGCAGGGGCAAAATGGAGAGGGGATGAGCACGGGGAGGTCTTTGGGGGAGCTTATCCCCTTCGCGGCATCGCGATGCGGTGGCCAGGCACGCACGCAGGTGCGTGGCCGCGCCGGAGGGAGCGGCGGCCACCTCCTGGTGTAGACTGGCACAACAAAGACGACAGGCGTCGGGGTGGGCTAGGCCTCGGGTAGCGTTAGATAGGGTTTTCTTATTTCTTTTCTTTTCTGTTTATTTCTTTTTATTTTTGGCTCCAAACTAATTCTAAAATAGTTTAAAAAATAGTAGATTGTTAGTTGGAATATTTCCAACCACACATAAAGTTTGCAACATTTTGGGAAACACTGAAATATTTTAAATCAAATATATAATTGATTTCAGTAGCTTTATCTTGAATTTAAAATCCCAAAAGTATTTTGAAAATATGTTTCACCTCTGAAATCTTGTTTTCAACATTTAACACAAAAGATGAACTTTTCTAATGGCCATTTTGGGTTCATTGATTTGCAACTACTTTGTTTTTCTTTTGAATATAGAGTTTGCTGAGGTTTTGCTTTGATTTCATTTCCTTCCTTGAGTGAAATTCAAATTCTTAAGATACATTGGCAGAAAACATGAGCTCAAACTTGCTAAACCCTAATGGGGATCAGGGATGTGACAACATTATAGACATATTTTTCCATCAACTACACACAACAGAAATAAGTTTTGTCGTCTGCTACTTTTTTACTGACGGCAAATCATATCTTTGTCGTGAGTCCTTTATTTATAGATAGCAAAATTATATCTTTGTCATCTACAGAAAAAACACAAACAAAAAAGCATTACTTTGTCGTTTGTTATTTTTTAACACACGACAAAGACATGCTTTGTCGTCTGTGTTTTTTCGAAGATGGCAAAAAAGAAACAAATGCTCAGGCAGCCGCGAAATCCGCCCTCCCTCCCTCACTACTTGCAATGCAAACCCCGAGCCATGGTGATCGACCGAGACGACAATAGTGGTGGTTACATCGACGACGGTGGTACGATGTAGGATCCCTCCTCTCCATCCCCCTTTCGTTTCTCTCTCCCAATCCTTCTCTGACCCCCATCTCATCTCCTTTTGTCGTCCTACAGGTGAGGCAGGTGGTGCAATGGCGTGGGTCATATATCACCAGTGGCAAGACCAGCAGAATCACCCAGCATGGATACCAGCACCACTTATATTGCACAAAATATTTTTCTTTCTTTCTTCATCTCGAAATCAACTGATTCAATATTCATATGTATCTACCATTCATTGTTTTTCTGAAATGATATTTCGTATCAGAGATTATAATATGTGTTTTGTTTATGTATGATAAGTAAACATGCATCAAATAGTGTTTTTAGTTCTATTACCCAACGACTTTAGTTCTAAGCTTAGTGCTTTTAGTTTATTGTCAACTACTTATACTGATTACTCCTTTTTATCTATAGAATGTGCGTCGTTTGTGTTGTTTCCTATTGGACAGTTCGTTCTACTTCCAGCAAGACGCTTATTATTCAGGTATGTCACTTCCTCTTTTTATGTATATGTACTTTGTTATCTCATTATTTGCATCAAACCCATTTTGTTACATACATGTTGTTGTACCTCTTTTCTCTTATAATTATTTGTTGCACTCTGAATCCTGTGTGCACTATATCCTAAGAAGATATGCTTTTTGATTTGTATTGTCACAAATTGTGTTATTGATGTGTTAATTTTCTACAATGTGTTTTCCAAAGTTTTTTTGCCAACTAAAATTCTGAAGAGTGGCGGCACTCTACCTAATCATCGGTTCTCCACAATGATAAAGTTACATTCAGATTTAGCGAGAGTGCATTTTACAATATTTTTCATAACTGCAACTGATCATAATAAATAATTGTGAAAATCATATTATTATCTTCTTATTTTACAAATACTTGATAGTTGATACCATGACACTGGGAAGTACTATGTTTTCATATCTCATAGGTGGACAGGCAAGTAAACAAACATAGGATTCTTCATGTTTATACCCTACAAAAGTGAAGTATTACCAAGTGTGTGATATACAAGCATATACCATGTTCTCATTAATTTTTCCTTAAATTCTAAATACTAAAAAAGTTTTGTGTACTTCCTTTTGCAGAATACATCTGGTTGTATTGTTGGCTCCCTTCCCTGGAGAAAAGTAATCCCTCTATTATATGTTGATACCTTTATCATGCAGTAAGGTTTTTGATGACTCTTTGGTCAAAAATTTCTTCCCTCTTTCATTACATAGCAATTTGTAGAGAAATCATAGTGCGCATATTGTTGGCATACTTATCTTGCCTTCAACATATAAAAAATAGGAGATGGAATTGGCATACTTTTTTTAAATTTGTAATGATGGATCCACCTCATAAATATATGTGTTATATCCTCATAGACAATAGATATTGTTAGCTTCCACTAGCGCCAATTAGTGCTCCTATCTGAACTTCATTTTCAGATGTACTTCCATAAACTACACTCATGTACTGGATGTGACATCCATTATTTTCAGTTAACACGTTTATTATGAATTCATCATTCAGCATCTTGAGTCCAACTCTTGTGTAGTTCAGGAATGCATTGTCGATAATACGCATCGAGGACTATCCAACTACACTCATGTACTGTATGTGATGCTTACAAGATCATTTAGACAATCTAGTTATTTTACTTATGTATAGGCTACTTATTTGCAATAAAACACTAATACTTGTGGGTGATACAATTGTACGTGGAGATGTCACACTATTTTTTCTCATCTATTTATGTCACTACTAGCCTACTTGAATTTCCTATTCACAATTAGTGACACTTCCATAGTTACATTCACTCGAATGAACATACACTATTTTTTTTCTTGAAAGACACATCACTATTGCTCTTCATTTGTAACACCAACCAAGAAATTCAAATGAACATCTAACTAATGTACGTTGGGACATAAACAGGTTGTGATCTCACATATTCAAAGTACTTCCAAGTGAGTACTTCCTTCTATAGAGAAATTTAATCCTTGAAGATTTCTAAGTACTGAACATACTCGGCTTCCTTTCATATGCAATGACGGAAGTTTTGACTATTTAGATCCATCAAAAACCACCTTTACTATGCATGGTCCAAAGGAGTGGATGTTTTTTTTTAGTATGCACTACCGACATTCTATTCTAATAAAAGCTAGGATGCATCACTTTCGTGTTGATTTCTGACATCTGTCCATTCTCCCGTTTAGTGATCATAGTTATAAACTGTCAACCATGAATGTTTATACGGTTCCGTACATTGCACGTATGGTCTTACTTCCACTACCCATCTCGAGAGTTGGATGTGTTGTGTGTATTAAACCTTAGAGTTGAGAGAGCAACTATGACATCCTCAGCTTTTGCTACAGTGAGCATTGTAATTTAGCTATAGTGATGACCATGATCAGCAACAAATCATTTTTCTAAATTCGATATGATCAAGTTGAAATTCATATATCATTTCAAATTCCACTTCAAAATCTGCTTGAATTTTATGGCAATAAAATAATTCCCAAACATCATCGGAAAAATGTTGCACAATTGTGGAATAATGCAAAACAATTATTGTTAAGGAAAAAACATGACCCTCGATGTTGGTGTGGACACCACCATCAAAACAGAGTCATTTTTGCATTTAAAAGTGCTCTTAAATTCCATGGAAAAATCCAAAGATATTCCAATGGGCCTAATTATTTATTATTGTGGTCATTCAAAATATTGTGAGATATTTGTTGGACATGTCACACATTTTTTCTATAGGGAATTGTTGCTGAAATTAAATAAAATATAATATAATAAAGAAAGCAGAAACAAAAAACAAATAATAAAAAACTAAAAAGAAGAAAGCTACTGGGCACTTAGGCCCAGTTGCTACTGGCTGGCCCGGCCTAGCTAGGCCGGCCTTTCTCCCACCTCCCGATAGAGGCAGGCGCCAGAGCCATCCGCGCATGGATGCCCTCGATGGCGAGCATCCCACGGCTCCCCGATGCGGATAAGGCCACCCGAGCACCTCTCCCTCCCTGCAAACCCTAGCCCACATTCACAGCTCGCCCCCACTCCCCCGCTCTTGCTCCCTGTCTCCTCCCTCACCCGCATCCGAGCGCCGCGCCGCCATGGCCACGGCTAGTCGCGCCTCCAGAACCACACACGCGCTTCCACCGCGCCAGGAAGACCCGCGGCAAGCTTCTGCGTCGACCACGTTCAACCATTAGAGCCCTGAGGCGCTGCATCCTCGCCCTCGAGTTTCTTCCTCCTCAGATTGCCACCGTGATCCGGCGACCATTGCAGCTGCTACAGGCCCTCCCCACACAAACTGCGCACATCTGCAGGTCCCCTGTGAGTCCACGATCCTTTCCCCTCACTTAGCCCACTCGATTGTTTGCTCTGCCACCCAATTTCACCGGAGCCCGAACGTGGTTCCACTAGAGCTCGACATCGGCGCGTCTGCGGTGAACATTCGGTCCAGCCAACACCGACATTTGCTTCGGCGCATCGCGTAGGTTAGTGTAGTGCCCACAGCTTGCTCGGGCTCGTGCTGCTGCGCTAGAAGCCATCGCCACTCGAATGCTCCTCCGCGAAGCTCGTCGCCGGCGACGCTAGGAACCCCTCCTGCTCGCCCTGATGGCCAAAAACGAAGAACGGCAACGCCTTCTTTCGAACGCGACCAGAACGGCTCGATTTGGTGCACCACACGCATTTTTCGACCACTGTCGCCGCTTCTGGTGCTCACCGGAGCTCCTCCCGTGGCCGGACGGCGCTGCCGCTTACCTGGCCCGACCGAGGCCACCCCCGAGTGACCCTGCCCGTGGACGAGGGCGCCCAATTGACCAATTGACTTGGTCAACTAGCTGACTGGGTGTTGCCCAGTCACTGACTGGTGGGGCCCCGCGCCCCGTGTCTATGACATGTGGGTCCAGCCTTTTAAAATGAATTTAGATAAATAGAAAATCTGCTAATTAATAAGGTAATTATTTAAAACCCAAATCACTCACTAACGAGTAGGCCCCACCCTTAATTAGTCCTAATTAGATAAATCCAACTGTTCTTAATACTAACACAGGCCGACATGTGGGTCCAGGTGACTCCACATGTCAAGTTTGACTCTAGTCAGCCACAGTTGACATGCTGACGTCCTCGTGATGTCATGATTACATCTTCATGTACTATTCTCGATAATTCGAATTTAGATAAATAATCAAATTCCAGAAATTCTTTAAATACTATGAAAAAACGTATCTTTTAAACCGTAACTCGCATGGAAATAATTTATATATGTAAAATGATTAGAAAAATATGTAGAATGATCAAAAGAATATGTAATCAAAATACTTGTCCATCACTCCTAGCTCGGTCAACATGGAACTTTTTGCCTATTTTGGATAAATGAATAGTGCATGACTTTACTAAAATAATACCAAATAAACTCCTAAATTAACGAAAATACTTAGGTATGCAATATATCTGTAACATCCCAATTTTCTTAAATTCGGATGTTAATTGATCATTCATATGCATCTCATATTTTCCTATGCATTATTTTTTTCTTCTGAAATTCTATTCATTATGCAACTGCAGGCAATATATTGGAGTGGAGATAATATGACTTCTCGCCTGTCAAATAAAAGTGCATAATGTTTCGAATATTATTTGGAGTTACCGATTTGGTTTTGCAAATTTTATAATGTCCGAAATTATTTTTTAGTTAAGTTGTCAAATGCTATTTGCGTGGCCTATTGCATTAAAACTATGTTTGAAAGAGTTACAGAACCCTAAATTGTGAAATAAGGAATAATTCAATTCTTTTAATCACCTTATAAATGGAATTTGCAAAAATATTCAAATTTCATTATTTATGCAATGATCACACACTGCCTAAGTACAAATCAGTATCATAACATGACAATTCTTGCATGTTAACATGAAGATGAACCGAGCATCAGGTCGAATCAATTAAACCGGTATCCGAGAATACCCGTTCAAATTGCTATTCGAATGTGATTCAAATCAACTCTAAACCTGTTACCTGTTGAAAATAATAACTTATCACCTTGCATTCTCATGCCATGCTCATGCATCATTTCGAGTGCATATGATTGTTACTGAATGTTGCCATTCATTTCGGTAGGCTCCGCACTCCCGGATTCCACCGAATATCCGTGTGACGGATATCGTTCCTCCTCTGAGCAACAAGGCAAGCAACCCTTTTGATCATCCCGATAACTCCTATGTTCTTGCTCCTGCACCTATTCATTGCATTAGGATCAAATGCTTCAACTAATTTTGCCACGATAGTTGGACCCACTTCCTTTGCATGACTTAACCTTGTCACAGTAAATAGTCGAACCTTGCAACCTAGCATACCTGGTAGTTGCTTGAGCTATGATGTGCCTTATCCTGCTATGCATGCTATGCTTAGAGTTGTGTATGGTCTATCATCTGGGAGATGAACAGAAATGTGGAATGTGTTTGGTGAGCAAAGGTTGTGTGTTGAACTTGTTTTGGTAAAGGTACCGGTGAAAGGCTGTGTAGGAGTACATGGCGGGTTGTTTCATTGGATCCGTCCTTAGGAACTGAGTTCCGTGTATGTAATCCAAGACTAGATACTACCACATGTTGGGCCCTGAAATATGACCCCGCTCGGCCTATTAATCGCATAGTACTCGGTCCAGGAGTTGCAAGTAGTTTCTGGTGTTTATAGTAATGCTGGAGGCCGTGCATGGTGCTGACCTGAGAGGTGGACCGTGATGCGGTAGGCAGTGGCACGGTGTACCAAGTGGCACCCGGATGGTGGGCTTGGGAACCCTACGCACATCGTTTGAGGCCGTGGCGGAAACCTCGGCCGGACTTCCGTACGGGTTACTCTCAGATAGGCGATAAACCTGGAATAGGTATTATTGTGGTTAACGATCGTGGCCGACTCCCTCGCTGGGCTTCCGCTTGAAGGTTGCCGAGGTGCATGACGTGCACATGGCGATAAGTGGCGAGAGCGAGTGTGACGAAGTACACCCCTGCAAGGTTATGATCCATTCGAATAGCCGCGTCCGCGGATATGGACTACTTGGAGACATATGTTGTTCATAGATAACTTCAATCGCTACTCATAAAATTGTCAAGATAAGCGTGAGTGTCGTGGACGGCATTTCCATACAGAGACGGAATGATTCCACAATAGTGTATTGTTGTGGTGTTAGTGGACTCGTGTGCGAGAAATCAAGTTGTCAAAATTATTTAAAAATGCAAGTTGTCTAGCCACGAGTCAAATGCTGGCTTTCCGCCTGAAACCCCACAATACCTTTTGATACCTTGCATGAGTAGTTAGTTCTCCTAAAGTCTTGCTGAGTACCTTCGTACTCATGTTTGCTTAATAAATGTGGCAGAGGTTGCTAACGACCCTAATGGAGGGTTCTTCGTAGACATCGACGACGACGAGTAGCTGGTGTCCCAGCTACGATCTGGCCCTACGTCGGCTCTGTAGTATAGTCAGGCCACGTGCCTACTAGTTGGCCTGTCTGTACTCAGACAGTTTATAACTCTTCCGCTGGCTTGTATTGTATGACTGCTATCATGGGTCGTGAGACCCTTAATGTGTAATATTATGTGTGTGGCTCTTCCAAGCCTCTTAAATAAAGCTCGTATGTTTATGGTTATGTTGTGATGCCATCGATGTATCTATACATATCGGTATGCCATGCGTACGTGTGTCGTACTTGATATGTATGGTGTTCGATTACCTAGTCGTGAACTTTAGTAGCACTCCTTACAAGGAAATGCCCCTTTGTGGACCAACGAGCCTTGGTAGTTCGCTACTGCTCCGGACACATTGGTTGACCGGCATGTGTCCTTCTTAGCTGTTGTGTCTGTCCCCTTTTGGGGAAATCTCACGCGATGTAATGGAGTCCTTGTAGCTTGCTACGACTCGTCTACATTCGCCGATGACCGACACCTGCTTTGTTGGGTCATGTATGCCTGTCCTTGTGCGGTACTGCCACTTTGGTTTATGACTAGACATGTCGATCCGGGTTCTTTGACATTGGATTGCTAGCGATACTATCGCATACGTGAGTCAAAAGACGCAAACGGTCCCGGCTAAGGTAAGGCTGCAGCCGTGGAGTTAACCGTGCCTGAGACCACAAAGGGATGCGATGGGTTACAGGCTAGATTCCTATGGCTTAGGATCGGGGTCCCGACAGCGTTGGTATCAGAGCCTGACTGACTGTAGGATTACTAAGCCAAACTGGTCGAAGTTGAGTCTAGAATTGCTTTAGTTATATATAAGGGAATTGCTTGTGGAAGGGAACGTAAGATTCTTGTTCTCTTCTCAAGTTATTCTATTCTGGTCATCCTCGTCTTTTCTGCGGGAATTAAGGACTAGATTTGTCATCTTCTCCTAGGCTCGTGTTTCCGATCGGTAGCTTATAGGACTACGGGTCGAGAGATATTAGGTTTCTTTTATCCCTAGGAAGCAGGAAGTAAATTTGATGATGAGAGAGTTGAACTTGATAGTTGAGTGGTGACGCTATTTCATTTTGGGTTGTCTCAAAATTTGTTTTGAGCATTTACAGCCGTTATGCTGCCCAATTTTGCATTCAGAGCTCTAATGCTTTTGCATTACTCTCTATTTACAGATGCCTGGCCGTCCTTCTCGTCAGGTGGTACGTCTGACCAGGTGCATTAATGTACCGGGTCATACGGCCATGCTAGTCAGGGTGATGTCGGTGTGCGGTTACCGCTGGTACCCCGAGTACACGGTAGAGGAACAGTACCGAGACTTCAACCAGAGCCAGTACATCTGCACTGTTAGGGTATTTCTAGACTACCCTGGAGCGGAGAAGTCAATCCATTGGTCCTATGGGTTGGGGGTCACCGTTGACATGGCAGTACAGGATGCTGCCTATTCAATGCTGACTATTATGAGAGCGAGACATGCACTGCTGCAGAATTCAGAGTTCTGCTATGTTCCGGCCTCTCAGTCTGGTGAAGAGGGATACCTCAGTGGAGTCTATTTTGATTCTTCTATGGAGGACCCACTTCTGGAGTCCACTGTGAGATGTTAGAGAATAGAGACTAGGATGCTCGTGCTCTCCGCATGGAGCTTTATGCTACCCGTGCCCGTCTGTGGACAGCTTTGACGCAGCTGGCACCGGTAGTCCAGACAGGGTATGGAGAGATGGAGATGCTGAACCCTGTTAGGACCCATCTTCCGGCCCATGTTGACTGGCCAGCTATAGGAGGAGTCACACCTCTTCGGGGACCCCTCTTACCACCAGTCAGGGGACCAAGGCCACATCCGTGTCCTTATGGATCCCAGGGATCTCAGGCTAGAGTGTTTCCTGATCCGCAGGTTGAGCTTCCAGGTCATGGAGGTAATCTCTATGAGATGTTCTATGCAGATGCCCGAGCTGTGAGCGGAAGGATAGTATGGTAGTAGCCGTACATTCACAGTCCTGCGTGACTTTTGAAGTATGGTAGTAATGTGAAATGAATTCCAGAGGCCTAGATAAATAATGTATAGGAAGCTTGTAAGCCTCTGATGAGTAGTTCCACCATTTCAGTAGTTTGCTCTTCGGTTAAGGGTGTACTGAACTATGTAAGGGTGTGTATGAACCATGGTGTATATATAGCAGTCGCTTGTTACCATGTTGTTCGGATATGCATTACCGCATTCCGTGTGTTCAGTACATTCTTGATCCATAGCTAGTATTGATATGATATTGGTCTAAGCTATGAGTTTGTTTGTCAGGATGGTGTTCACCAGGTTGAACCGTGCCCCTGCTCATGAGCAAGGTGAGGGTAGTCAAGCGTCGCAGGAAGACCTGCCTCACCCACCTTCTCTGGTAGAAGTGATGCTTCAGGCAGAAAGAAATAAAAGGGAGACCAACCGACTGCTAGAGCGTATTGAGTAGAATACGGCTCGACAGCCTAGGAATGCTGCAGTGTCCCTCAATGACTTTGTGAAGCTGGATCCTCCAAAGTTTCATCATTCCGTCGATCCCCTCGACGCTGATGACTGGCTGTGCAACATCTCACGCAAGATTCGCTCGGCGAATGTGTCTGAGGCCGACAAGGTGACCTTTGCGGCGTATTTCCTGGAGGGACCCGCCAATCTGTGGTGGGAGAATTTTGAAGCCATGCGTCCCGCTGAACCAGTGGCCACATGGGCAGACTTCAGTGCAGCCTTTCGCCTGCACCATATTCCAGAGGGCCTGATGGACAGAAAGAGAGAGGAGTTCTGTGCTTTCACTCAGGGCAAGTTGTCTGTGGATGCCTATAGCCGCGAGTTCGGTAACCTCGCCCGCTATGCAACAGAGGAGGTGTCTACTGACGCCAAGAAGCAAGCAAGATTCCGTAAGGGTCTAAGCCCTGAGCTCCGTCAAGACCTGCACCTCCATGAGTGTGCAAGTTTTCAAGCCTTGGTCAACAAAGCGATCAGTGCCGAGACTGGTCATTCTGACTTCGAAGCCACAAGGAAGCACTTCCGTGACTTCGGCTCGTCTTCTGGTTCCGCGTTTCCAAAACGCAGGCTGTGGGTTCCAAACAGTTCTCTGCCGCCAAGATACACTCTGAGGCCATCCTACGTGGCGCCTCAGACGAATCAGGCCAACCCTCCAGCTAAAGCTTATGGTGGTCCAGCTAGCAATGCTGCACCACGTGCCAACCAAGTGATATGCTACAAGTGTGGAGAACCAGGGCATTATTCCCGTGAGTGTGCTCAGAATGTGGGGGCCAAGCAACCCGGAAAGTCCGTCGGGCAGGCCAAGTCGGGCAAAGCTTTTTACGTGAAGCCAACTCCTGCACGTGGCCGTGTGAACTATGTGTCAGCAGAAGAAGCTGCAGAGGATCCCGACGTCATGCTGGGTACGCTTCTTGTTAATCATCACCCAGCGTCCGTTCTCTTTGACACTGGGTCTTCTCATTCCTTCATTTCCGAAAGTTATGCACAGTTGCATAACATTTCTTTTTGTGATATGCCAATTCCATTGGTTGTTCAAACCCCTGGTAGTAAATGGCAAACCTCTAGGATAACCTATGACAATGAAATTCTTGTAGATAGGCTAGCTTTTCTAGCCTCATTGATAGCATTGAAATCTTCAGATATTAATATCATCTTGGGCATGGACTGGATGTCAGCTCACTATGCCAAGATTGATACTCAATCTAGAAATGTCCAGCTTACCCATTCCTCGGGTGAGATAGTAAATGTCTCTACTGGAGTTGCCAAATGCCAGCTCTACTCCTTAAATGCCAACCCTCTTCCGGAACTTGAAGACATTCCGGTAGTCCGTGACTTCCCGGATGTTTTTCCAGAGGAACTGCCAGGAATTCCACCTGACAAAGATGTAGAGTTTGTGATAGATCTTGTTCCGGGAACTGTCCCAATAGCCAGGAGACCTTATAAGATGGCACCCCTAGAGCTAGCCGAACTTAAGAAGCAATTAGATGAGGCCTTGAGCAAGGGTTTCATTCGTCCTAGCTCTTCTCCTTGGGCTTGTCCAGTCCTCTTCGTCAAGAAGAAAGACGGAACGGATCGGATGGTTGTAGATTACCGACCAGTTAATCTGGTCACCATTAAGAACAAGTATCCGCTCCCCAGGATCAATGATCTGTACGATCAGCTCGCTGGATCCTCAGTCTTCTCCAAAATGGATTTGAGGTTGGGATACCATCAAATCAAGATTATGAACGGGGACATTCCAAAAACGGCTTTTGTTACTCGTTATGGCCAATATGAGTACACCGTTATGTCCCTCGGTTTAACCAATGCCCCAGCCACCTTCTCTCGGCTGATGAATTCAATCTTTATGGAGTATTTGGATAAATTCGTCGTAGTATACCTCGATGATATTCTCATCTACTCAAAGAATGAACAAGAACATGCCGAGCATCTAAGGCTGGTATTGATGAAACTTCGAGAGCATCGCCTTTATGCCAAATTTTCAAAATGTGAATTCTGGTTACCAGAAGTGACCTATCTAGGCCACGTAATCTCTGGTAAGGGTATTGCTGTCAATCCCGAGAGAGTTCAAGCTGTCCTTGATTGGACTCAACCTGAATCGGTTAAGCAAGTTAGGAGTTTTCTTGGTCTAGCGAGCTATTGTCGCCGCTTCGTCGAGAATTTCTCCAAGGTTGCAAAGGCTCTAACTGAACTCCTCAAGAAGGATAAAAAGTTCGAATGGACACCACAGTGTGAGCATAGTTTTCAGGAACTGAAAAGACGCCTCACTTCCGCACCTGTGTTGCTACCACCAGATTTTTCTAAGGACTTTGTTATCTATTGCGACACCTCGCGACAAGGATTAGGTTGCATTCTCATGCAAGATCGTCATGTGATCGCATACGCATCTCGGCAGTTGCGTCCACATGAGGATAATTATCCCACACATGACCTTGAGCTTGTAGCTGTGGTCCATGCACTAAAAACCTGGCGACATTACCTTTTGGGTAATCGTTGCGAAATATTCACTTATCACCAAAGTCTGAAGTATATCTTCACCCAGCCGGATTTGAATCTCAGGCAAAGACGGTGGGTTGAGTTGATCTCGGATTACGACTTAGGGATAACTTACACCCCGGGGAAGGCCAATGTTATGGCCGATGCACTAAGTCGTAAATCTTATTGTAACAATCTGATGCTACAACAAGGTCAACCACATCTCCATGAGGACTTTCGGAAGTTGAATCTTCATATTGTTCCTCAAGGATTCCTTTCTACCCTGGTGGCGAAGCCTACTCTTAAGGATCAAATTATAACTGGCCAAAAGCGTGACAAGGCTATATCATGGATCAAGGAGAATATTTTTAGCGGAAACGCTAAAGAATTTTCCATGAATGATCAAGGTGTTGTGTTCTTCCAGAATCGTTTAGTGGTTCCTAAGAACCCACATCTAAGGCAGTTTATCCTTAAGGAGGCTCATGATTCTCCTCTCACCATTCATCCCGGTAGTACTAAGATGTATCAGGACCTATGCCAGAGGTTCTGGTGGACTAGGATGAAGAGAGAAATTGCTGAGTTCGTGGCTAACTGCGACGTTTGTCGTCGAGTTAAGGCAGAACATAGAAGTCCTGTTGGCACCCTTCAACCTCTAGCTATTCCTGAATGGAAATGGGATAAAGTTAGCATGGATTTCATTACCGGATTTCCCAAGACCAAGAGAGGAAATAATGCTATCTTTGTGGTCATTGACCGTCTTTCCAAAGTGGCTCATTTTCTTCTTGTTCGTGAGAGTATAACAGCTAGCGAGCTAGCAGAGTTATATATCTCTCGAATAGTGTCTCTTCATGGTGTTCCCCTGGAAATTAACTCGGACCGTGGAAGTATCTTTACTTCTCGTTTCTGGGAAAGTTTTCAGAATGCCATGGGGACTCACTTATCTTTTAGCACTGCTTTCCATCCCCAATCAAGTGGTCAAGTAGAAAGAGTGAATCAAATTCTAGAAAATATGCTCCGAGCTTGTGTTATATCGTTCGGTATGAATTGGGAAAAGTGTCTTCCATTCGCCGAATTCGCTTATAACAATAGTTATCAATCAAGCTTGGGCAAAGCCCCTTTTGAAGTTCTCTATGGACGAAGATGTCGTACCCCTCTTAATTGGTCAGAAACCGGAGAGAGGCAACTCTTTGGCCCGGATATGATCCAGCATGCAGAAGAGCAGGTTCGCATTATTCGTGAAAAGTTGAAAACAGCCCAGTCTCGTCAAAAGAGCCAATATGATCGTCATCATAAGGCTGTGACCTTTGAAGTTGACGAGAAGGCTTACCTTTGGGTTACACCTTTGAAGGGTACCCATCGTTTCGGTATCAAGGGCAAGTTGGCTCCTCGTTACATTGGACCTTTCCGCATTCTTGCCAAACGAGGAGAAGTTGCCTACCAGTTGGAACTTCCTCCGCATCTTTCCAAGGTTCATGATGTTTTCCACGTCTCGCAACTCAGGCGTTGCTTTTCGGATCCTATCCGTGAAGTGGACCATGAAACGCTTGATCTACAAGATAACCTTTCTTACCGAGAATACCCCGTGCGTATTCGGGACGAGATACTTTTGAGTGGGGGTGAGTTGTCACATCCCTAACCCTTAAGCAAGATAGCATTGTGCTCATGTCTTCTTTGCATTTGCATCTAAGAAGTTTCAACAAAAACAACAAAGTGGCAATGGAAAAACTCAAAACCCTAGCCACCATTTCAATTAAAGGAAATCTCAAACTAGTTCAAAATCAATGAACCCAAAATGGCCTCAAGAAATGTTCAAACTTTCTGATAAATCATGAAAGTAAATGAGCATTGGAGAAAACTATTTTCTTGACACTTTAAGCATTTTAAATAAATGCAAAAGCCACTGGTTTCAAATTTAAAAATTGAAATCAGAAACTATAATTTTCCAAAAATGTTGAAAACCTTGGAAATGAGTGGGGATATTATAACAAATATTTCAGCAGGTCCAAAATAGTTTTTACTTTTTGTTTTGGAGCTGAATTAATTAGCAATTCAATAATTAGCAAAACAGAAAAAACAAAAACAGAGAAAATGGGAAAAAGCTTACCTGTCGCCCAAGCCTGGCCCGGCCCATCTCCCCGCTCGTCCCCTCCCTCATGCCTGTAGGCAGAAGGAGGTGGTCGCCGCCTCCTCCGGCGCGGCCACGCACCTGCGTGCCTGCCTGGCCGCCGGTTCGCGCTGGCGACGACGGGGATAAGCTCCCCAGAGCCTCCCCTATCCATTCCCCGCCTCGGTTCTCCTCCTCCGCCCGGATCTCCTCCCCCTCCTTGCTGCCGCCATTAGAGCCGAGCTCGAGCTCGAGCTGCCCGTGCCCCTGGCCATAGGATCGCCTCCGAGAGCACGCCATTAGCTCCGCCTCGTCGCCCTGGTCATCTCTGCAGAAGCCGAAGCTTCCTCAAGCCCTGCAAAGCCCGCAACACCGTCGTCTTCCACCTCCGGCTGCCGGACCTCTCCCGTCGATTCGTCGCCCCCAGGCCTTCCCCGAGCCGTCTAAGCTCTGCTCTGCACTCCCCGTGAGCATGCGGTCGTTTTCCCTAAGTTCCCCCCTTGATCCCCTCCTCTAGCCCTAGTTTCACCGGAGCCCGACGAGGACCGCCGCTGCCGCTCGTCGCCGGTAGCCCTCCGTTGATCAGCTCGTCCTTCCGAGGGCACCAGCAGCTCCAGGACGACGCGTAGATGCCGTAGTAGCTAAGAACCGAGCGTAGATCCCTCTGATTCAAAGCCCCCGACGACGCCAGAGCTTCGGCCGCCGCTCTGGCTCGTCGCCGACGCCTCCTCCGGCGACCCTAGCCTCCCAGATGGTCCTGCCAGATCGGCCACTTCGCGAGCATGCTGTAGCTGCAAACCGCGTGCGTTTTGGTGCTCTACAACGCTGTCTAGGTCGCCTCCGGCGAGCCCTCCGCCGCGGGTCTGGTCGACGGCGACCACCCTCCGGTGGCCGTCAACGTGGCCGACCATTAGGGCGTAATCGCCGTCCCCTTAGTCGCTGCCAGAGGGCCCCACGCCTGGTCAAACCCCAATTAGGGGCTGGTCAGCGCGTGATTAGTCCTAGAGAGGCTGACCAGTGGGCCCCCCTATCAGGTTTGACCTGCACAGGTCGGTTGACCTGCTGACGTCAGCCTGATGCAATAAATAGAATTTCCAGTTTAAAACTAATTCAAGAAATTGCTAAAAATTGTAAAAATCATAGAAATTAATCTGTAACTCCAATGAAAATAATTTATATATAAAAAAGTATCAGAAAAATTCAAGGATTCTGATTATGCTGTTTTCAACTATGTTTGAAAAAGTTACAGAACCCTAAATTGTGAAATAAGGAATAATTCAATTCTTTTAATCACCTTATAAATGGAATTTGCAAAAATATTCAAATTTCATTATATATGCAATGATCACACACTGCCTAAGTACAAATAAGTATCATAACATGACAATTCTTGCATGTTAACATCAAGATGAACCGAGCATCAGGTCGAATCAATTAAACCGGTATCCGAGAATACCCGTTTAAATTGCTATTCGAATGTGATTCAAATCAACTCTAAACCTGTTACATGTTGAAAATAATAACTTATCACCTTGCATTTTCATGCCATGCTCATGCATCATTTTGAGTGCATATGATTGTTATTGAATGTTGCCATTCATTTCGGTAGGCTCCGCACCCCCGGATTCCACCGGATATCCGTCTGACGGATATCGTTCCTCCTCTGAGCAACAAGGCAAGCAACCCTTTTGATCATCCCGATAACTCCTATGTTCCTGCTCCTGCACCTATTCATTGCATTAGGATCAAATGCTTCAACTGCTTTTGCCACGATAGTTGGACCCACTTCCTTTGCATGACTTAACCTTGTCACAGTAAATAGCCGAACCTTGCAACCTAGCATACCTGGTAGTTGCTTGAGCTATGATGTGCCTTATCCTGCTATGCATGCTATGCTTAGAGTTGTGTATGGTCTGTCATCTGGGAGATGAACAGAAATGTGGAATGTGTTTGGTGAGCAAAGGTTGTGTGTTGAACTTGTTTTGGTAAAGGTACCGGTGAAAGGCTGTGTAGGAGTACATGGCGGGTTGTTTCATTGGAACCGTCCTTAGGAACTGAGTTCCGTGTATGTAATCCAAGACTAGATACTACCACATGCTAGGCCCTGAAATATGACCCCGCTCGGCCTATTAATCGCGTAGTACTCGGTCCAGGAGTTGCAAGTAGTTTCTGGTGTTTATAGTAATGCTGGAGGCCGTGCATGGTGCTGACCTGAGAGGTGGACCGTGATGCGGTAGGCAGTGGCACAGTGTACCAAGTGGCACCCGGATGGTGGGCTTGGGAACCCTGCGCACATCGTTTGAGGCCGTGGCGGAAACCTCGGCCGGACTTCTGTACGGGTTACTCTCAGATAGGCGATAAACCTGGACTAGGTATTAGTGTGGTTAACGGTCGTGGCCGACTCCCTCGCTGGGCTTCCGCTTGAAGGTTGCTGAGGTGCATGACGTGCACATGGCGATAAGTGGTGAGAGCGAGTGTGACGAAGTACACCCCTGCAAGGTTATGATCTATTCGAATAGCCGCGTCCGCGGATATGGACTACTTGGAGACATATGTTGTTCATAGATAACTTCAATGGCTACTCATAAAATTGTCAAGATAAGCGTGAGTGTCGTGGACGGCATTTCCGTACGGAGACGGAATGATTCCACGATAGTGTATTGTTGTGGTGTTAGTGGACTCGTGTGCGAGAAATCAAGTTGTCAAAATTATTTAAAAATGCAAGTTGTCTAAACACGAGTCAAATGCTGGCTTTCCGCCTGAAACCCCACAATACCTTTTGATACCTTGCATGAGTAGTTAGTTCTCCTAAAGTCTTGCTGAGTACCTTCGTACTCATGTTTGCTTAATAAATGTGGCAGAGGTTGCTACTGACCCTAATGGAGGGTTCTTCGTAGACATCGACGACGACGAGTAGCTGGTGTCCCAGCTACGATCTGGCCCTACGTCGGCTCTGTAGTATAGTCAGGCCACGTGCCTACTAGTTTCCCTGTCTGTACTCAGACAGTTTATAACTCTTCCGCTGGCTTGTATTGTATGACTGCTATCATGGGTCGTGAGACCCTTAATGTGTAATATTATGTGTGTGGCTCTTCCGAGCCTCTTAAATAAAGCTCGTATGTTTATGGTTATGTTGTGATGCCATCGATGTATCTATACATATCGGTATGCCATGCGTACGTGTGTCGTACTTGATATGTATGGTGTTCGATTACCTAGTCGTGAACTTTAGTAGCACTCCTTACAAGGAAATGCCCCTTTGTGGACCAACGAGCCTTGGTAGTTCGCTACTGCTCCGGACACATTGGTTGACCGGCATGTGTCCTTCTTAGCTGTTGTGTCTGTCCCCTTTTGGGGAAATGTCACGCGATGTAATGGAGTCCTTGTAGCTTGCTACGACTCGTCTACATTCGCCGATGACCGACACCTGCTTTGTTGGGTCATGTATGCCTGTCCTTGTGCGGTACTGCCACTTTGGTTTATGACTAGACATGTCGATCCGGGTTCTTTGACATTGGATTGCTAGCGATACTATCGCATACGTGAGTCAAAAGACGCAAACCGTCCCGGCTAAGGTAAGGCTGCAGCCGTGGAGTTAACCGTGCGTGAGACCACAAAGGGATGCGATGGGTTACAGGCTAGATTCCTATGGCTTAGGATCGGGGTCCCGACAATTTGTTTTATATTTGTATATATATATATGTATATCTATATTAGATTTTTAATATATATATCTATATATACTTATATATATATATATATATTGCTATATGCGTATATTACATGTATATATTTTGTGTATATATATTACTATCGTAGTATATATTTATATCAGTTTATATTTGTTGGTATTTATTTAGCTAGAAAAATATTTATTTGTTTTCTTTTAATTTTTTCTTTTCTTTCGTAGCTGTTTTCTTTAAAAAAAGGGGCCGAGCTGGCCAGGCCGAGCTAGGCTGGCTCAGCCTAGCCAGCGTTGACCAGCCCCATCGCTCACGCTCTTGCCCACGAGCCAAGTCCCAACACCGAGCCCCACAGTTGCCAGGGACGTGCCCAGCGGTATCCCCAGCGAACCAGCACCCCTCCGCCACGAGCCTAGCTCCTAGACCCCACTGCCCCTCGCCTCGCCTACTCCTGTCACGAGCCGTACACGGCTTCCCACACCAAGACCGGGCCCAGGACTCCTCGCTAACATATAGCTCCAGGTAGCCACGAGCACGAGAACCGAGAGCCATCGCGAAGAATTATTCTCAGCCCGATTCCCCTATTACCGATTTCGATCTGCCCCGGTGCCCCATCTCGCCGAGGAACCCACTACGGAGCAACACCAGAGCACCACCGGAGTTCACCCGTGTTCGTTGGAGTTCGCAGAGCCGCCGTCACCGGAGTCCGTTCGACCACCACCGGAGCACCGACGGAGGAGCCACATCGAGACGGTTCCGTTTTTCCCCGCTGTTCGTGGTGAGAACGCATGCACGAGCCGATTCATCAAACCCCGATGAACAGCTTCTGGGCGAATAAAATCTGTTTTGAACCTGTTTTTACCTTTGTCAGATTCTCGGTACAATTTTGAAACGCGTTTATCTTTTTGCTCGTAACTCCGAATCAGGAAATTCTTTTTCCTGTGATCTCGTATTGATGTGTAGAACATGTTAGAACCAGTAGTTTTCAGTTTTGCGAAAATTAATTTTTTGTCAAATCAGATTTATTTTAGACCTACCGGGGGCCATATTTTGCAAACCGTTCATCCAATTTAGTTGATTCTTTTTGCGTCATGATCGTATCAGCATGTAGATGATTTTATACCTCCTGTCATGCTATTTATGCTTTGGTTTTAAATAATTTGTTTTATTGCCGATGGTTTTATTTGGTGTTATGTGATTGTGGTGATTGATCGGTGTGATTGTTTGCAACGTGTAGATTGTGCGGAGTGCGACGCAAACTATTGTTAGGAGTGTGACTTTTTGAACCAGAATCAAGGCAAGCTACATGTTGATCATCCTTTACCTACTATTTTCTATGCATGTAGTATTATATCACCCTATGAAAATTATGCATGTATAGGAATATTATTATTATTGCTATGCTATTGAGCTATATCCCTTGTCATTGAAGATCGTGGTATTTGTAGTTTTGCTATGCTATGTAGACGGGGATTGGTTCCTGTATTCATTGAGATTATGTGAGGATTACTACAAAATAAACTTGAGTAGTAACTAAGGATTTAATTCACCTCTGGGCGGATATGGTATTGCTGGGTGGTTTCAAGAACATCATGGTATCAACCCTCTGAATGTAAGTGGATGCCGCCCAGGTTCAAAAGGATCAAACAGACTTAGTGACTAGTAGCTTCCTTGTGCGACCACTGGCTATTATGGGCTCTGGCTTAGTTGATCAGTCGTGGAAACCTTACCCGGATGTGCCAGCTGATGTAGCTATGATAGGTGGGATGGGCCTCCTGTGGGACTAGGTGACTGCTTCTGAAAGACTTCGTCTCAATCTTCGGTTGGGTCCAGTGGGTACAGCGTACTAACCTCTGCAGGGTGTATAAACTAATCATGATTAGCCGTGTCCCCGGTTATGAACAATTTTGATCAGCTAGGCCATTACAGTTGTTGGATGATCTTGACAGATGAAACACTTAATAAAACTTGATGGGAAACTTAATGATGGTAATAGGTTGGAGTTGGAGATGCCAATTCAACCACATGTGAGTTATTGTAGCAAACAAACTAAAACTTGACTATTAGGTAGCTATGAGGATAAAATCAGCTTTCTGTAAAATAACCATCAGCCTTTCTCTGGTTATACTATGCATATACATGTAGGTCTGTTATATTACTTTTCCTGTGTAACTTGCCAATACATTCAAAGTATTGACCTATATGGCTGCAATGTATCATGTTGTAGGATATTCAAATGAGGAGTAAGGTACCGTTAGGGTCGCGAGTATTCACTCAACATCGCCAGTGGGCTATGATGGGACTCATCATTATTATTCTTCTACTTTTCCGCTGTTTGACAGAATAAAGCTAACTAAGTGCTATGCAAATTGTTATATTTTATAAATTCTGGATCATACGTTATAATAAATGATGCACTTGCTATTCTGGTATTCATCTATACTGTGTGTGCTAGCAAGTCGATCCAGGGACTAGCATAGTAAAGCACAGAGACTCAAATCCTTTGTGGTTTGGTCGTTACAGATGGCATGAGAGCAATGCGTTGACTGTAGGTCGTGGCCCTAGAAAATGGATTAGAAAAGCCATAGGAGTGAACATTTATTCTATAAACTTTGTCTACATCTTACTCTTTCATTAGACAACCACTCTAGTATCTTGACGAGCTTAAGTAGGAACTAGTGCTGAGACCACCACTTATCTTGTTTTTATTTGCGATATTAACGTGTTAGCGTATCTGTTTATGCCCGCTTTGTGGCATGACGATACTAGGTTGCTTGCTTGATTGTTATTCAGCTTGTTTGTTAAACTAGGATCTTGTCGGAATTATTCGACTATATATATAGATATGTTTGATTATTGTTATGCTTGTTTGTGTTATTTGTTATGATGTTTTGTTGCCTCATATATATTACCTTCATCATAATATGCATATGGGTAGAATATCTATATTCCTCTAGACCTATTCTATCTATTTTCTTATCTATTCTTGCCACTAGATGTCGCCGAGACGTGAGCCTAGGGACAGGAATGCGGGAGCAGGCAACAACAATGGCAATGACAATGATGCACCGCCAGGATATGTGCGGCAGATACTTGAGGGACAAGGCCAGTTGATCCAGTTGCTTGCCCGGAGTTTGGCCAACAATAACAACAACAACCCACCGCCTCCCCCACCTATGGATATGCTTACTAGGTTCTTGAGGTTGAATCCTCAGAGGTTCTCCAGCAACCCAGAACCTATTATGGCGGATGATTGGCTTCGTTCTATTGGTAGGAACCTGTAGACCATTGGACGCACAGATGCGGAGAGAGTGAGGTTTGCCTCACATCTATTGGAGGGTCCTACCGCAGCTTGGTGGGGCAACTACTTGGTCACCTATCCCATTGATACTATCACATGGGCGCAGTTTGAGGCAGCTTTCCGCGCCGTACATGTGTCCGTTGGCGCCATGAGTCTAAAGAAGAAGGAGTTTTGCAGCTTGCGTCAAGGAGGTCGCTCAGTTAATGATTATGTGGAGGAGTTCAATAAACTTGCACGTTATGCTCCTAATGAGGTTAATACTGATGCAGCTAGACAAGAGAAGTTCTTGGAGGGCCTGAATGATGATTTGGGAGTTCAGTTGACTGTGGCCACTTTTGGTAATTATCAGGAGCTTGTTGATAAGGCTATTGTGCTTGAAGGAAAGCATCAGGCAATAGAGAACCGCAAGAGGAAGTATAGCAACAACAAGTTTAATTCAGGACTGCAGCAGAAGCCACACACTTCATATCATAATCATGGAGCTAATGGACATCATCACCATGGAGATAATGGGCATCATCATCATCATGGAGGTAATGGCCACAATCATAATGGCCACCATCATCATAATGGACACAAGGGCAACAATGGCAACGGTAATGGTAATGGTAATGGAGGTAATAATAACCAGAACCGCCAGAATGTGCCAGTGTAGAGAGACCTTAATCAGGTCCAGTGCAGAAAGATGGGCCACTACTCCAATGCATGCCTAGAGAGCAATAATGGTAATGGGAATTCTGGAGTCATCAAGCCAAACCCCTTTCAAAAGTGTCATGTTAACCACGTTAATGTGGAGGAGGTATATAATGAGCCTGATGCAGTGATTGGTAAGTTTTTGATCAATTCAGTACCCGCTCTTGTTCTTTTCGATACTGGTGCATCACATTCATTTATTTCGAGGGTATTCGTTGATAAACATGGATTGCCAACCAAAACCCTTAGTATGCCTATTAGATTGACTTCCCCAGGAGCTGAGATGATAGCAGGTGTTGGTTGTCCTCAGTTAAACTTGTCTATTGGGAAGCATGAGTTCCCTACAGATTTGATCATATTGAAGTCACAAGGTCTGGATATTATTTTGGGTATGGACTCGTTACAATTATATGAAGGAGTTATCGATTGTGCTAGTCGATCTATTTCTCTCAGTGCACCAGGAGGGAAGAGAATCAAATATGTATGTAAGTACCAGCATAAGAGGATGCAGGTGAACTCTCTTAAGGGGGGTAGCCTGGAAGAGGTGCGAGTTGTGAAGGATTATCCAGATGTGTTTCCGGAGGAGTTGCCAGGTATGCCACCAGATAGAGATATTGAGTTTCTCATTGATTTAATACCTGGTACTCGGCCTATTGCAAAGAGACCATATAGAATGCCTCCTCAAGAGTTGGAGGAATTGAAGAAGCAGTTAAGGGAATTACAGGCACAAGGATTTATTCGCCCAAGTTCATCACCTTGGGGAGCCCCTGTTTTGTTTGTTGAGAAGAAGGATGGGACCTTGAGGATGTTTGTTGATTATCGTTCTCTGAATGAGGTAACCATTAAGAATAAGTATCATTTGCCTATGATAAATGATTTGTTTGACCAGTTGGAGGGAGCTACTGCGTTTTCTAAGATTGATCTTCATTCTGGTTATCATCAATTAAAGATTCGTAAGCAAGATATTCCAAAGACCGCTTTCACTACGAGGTATGGGTTGTATGAGTATACTGTTATGTCATTTGGATTGACTAATGCCCCTGCACACTTCATGAATATGATGAACAAGGTGTTTATGGAGTTCTTGGATAAATTTGTGGTTGTTTTCATTGATGATATATTGGTGTTCTCCAAGAATAAGCAAGAGCATGAAGTGCATCTGCGTTTGGTGTTGGAGAAACTGAGGGAGCACGAGTTGTATGCCAAGTTCAGTAAGTGTGAGTTTTGGCTGGATGAGGTAGCATTCCTTGACCATGTTATATCAGGTAATGGAGTTGCAGTTGATCCATCCAATGTTGCCGCTGTTACAGAGTGGGAGACACCGACGTCAGTTGGTGAGAATCGCAGCATTTTGGGCCTAGCAGGTTATTACAGAAGGTTTATTGAGAATTTCTCAAAGATTGCAAAGCCTATGACTGAATTGTTGAAGAAGGGGGTAAGTTTGTTTGGACCGATGATTGTGAAGCTAGCTTTCAGGAGTTGAAGCAACGTTTAGTCACAGCACCAGTTTTAACTCTGCCATACATACACAAAGACTTCCAGGTATATTGTGATGCTTCTCCTCACGGACTTGGGAGTGTTTTCATGCAGGAAGGTAAAGTTGTTTCTTATGATTCACGTCAGCTTAAGAATCACGAGCATAATTATCCTACACATGATTTGGAGTTAGCCTCAGTTGTGCATGCATTGAAAACTTGGAGGCATTATCTCGTTGGTAATCATTGTGATATATTTACTGATCATAAGATCCTGAAGTACATATTTACTCAGAGGGAATTAAACCTCAGACAGAGGAGATGGTTGGAGCTTATTAAGGATTATGATTTGAATGTACAGTATCATCCTGGTAAGGCTAATGTTGTTGCTGATGCATTGAGTCGTAGGAGCCATGCTCATGCAATTAATATTGGTGATATGCCACCGGAGTTATGTGAGCAGTTCAGAAATCTGAGATTGGAGATGATCCCCAGAGGCTATTTGGCTACACTTGAGGTAAGGCCTACTTTGCTTGACAGAATTAGAGAAGCTCAAAAGGATGATAAGTATATTGCTGAGATAAAGGAGAATATGCTAAAAGGGAAAGCAAAGGATTTCCATGAGGATGAACATGGAACCATATGGTTTGAGAAGCGTACTTGTGTACCTCAGGATGCAGATATAAGGAAGTTGATTCTTCAGGAGGTGCATGATTCACCTTATTCTATTCACCCAGGTAATACTAAGATGTATTTGGATTTGAGGGAGAGATTTTGGTGGCCTAGCCCGAAGAGAGAACTTGCTGAGTATATTGCAGTATGTGATGTGTGCCAGAGAGTTAAATCAGAGCATCAGAAACGAGCAGGTTTGTTACAACCATTGCCTATACCTGATTGGAAGTGGGATCAGATTGGTATGGATTTCATCACTGGATTACCCAGGACTCGATCAGGTTATGATTCTATTTGGGTAGTTGTTGATCGCTTGACTAAAGTCGCTCACTTCATCCCGGTAAATACTACCTATACCAGTGCTAAGCTAGCCAAGATTTATATGTCCAGAATTGTCTGTCTGTATGGAGTTCCAAAGAAGGTAGTGTCTGATAGAGGTACTCAGTTCACTTCCAAATTTTGGCGCCAGTTGGATGAATCATTGGGTACTAGACTGGAGTTCAGTACAGCATTCCATCCACAGACAGATGGGCAGACTGAGAGGGTGAACCAGATATTGGAGGATATGTTGAGAGCTTGTGCTTTGGACTATGGGTCCAGTTGGGATGATAATTTACCATATGTAGAGTTCTCATATAATACCAGTTATGAGGCTAGTTTGCATATGGCACCGTTTGAGTTTCTGTATGGTAGGAAGTGCAGGACACCATTGATGTGGGATGAGGTTGGAGAGCGCCAGTTCTTTGGACCAGACTTGTTTAGAGATGCTGAGGACAAAGTCAGGTTGGTCTGTGACAGGCTAAAGATAGCACAATCCAGACAAAAGAGTTATGCCGATACAAAGCGTAAGGAAGTGACATATGAGGTAGGACACCGTGCATACCTTAGAGTTTCACTACTTCGTGGAATTAATAGGTTTGGAATCAAAGGTAAGTTAGCACCACGCTTTGTGGGGCCTTACAAGATCTTCGAGCGTCGAGGAGAGGTAGCTTATCAGCTGGAGTTGCCAGAAGCATTGTCAGGAATTCATAATGTGTTTCACGTATCCCAGCTGAAGAAGTGTCATGCCGAGATGTCAGATGTTCCTTTGAGAGATACAGTGCCACTTGAGGCAATTCAGTTGGAGACTCACTTGACGTATGAGGAGAAGCATGTTAAGATTCTGGGGACAGCAGAGAGAATTACTCGCACCAAGGCAATGAGATTACACAAAGTTCAGTGGGATCATCATACAGAAGAAGAGGCTACTTGGGAACGAGAGGAGGATCTCAAGCAGGATCACCCACACCTATTTGCTAGCCAACCCGAATCTCGAGGGCGAGATTCAACTTAAGGTGGCAGGTTTGTAACATCCCAATTTTCTTAAATTCGGATGTTCATAGATCATTCATATGCATCTCATATTTTCCTATGCATTATTTTGTTCTTCTGAAATTATATTCATTATGCAACTGCGGGCAATATATTGGAGTAGAGATAATATGACTTCTCCCCTGTCAAATAAAAGTGCATAATGTTTTGAATATTATTTGGAGTTACCGATTTGGTTTTGCAAATTTTATAATGTCCGAAATTATTTTTTAGTTAAGTTTTCAAGTGCTATTTGCGTGGCCTATTGCATTAAAACTATTTTCAAAATATTGTATTAGGTGGAACTAGGTTCCTTTATTATTTATTAGGTGGATTTATTTTATATTTGTATATATATATATATCTATAATATATTTTTAATATATATATCTGTATATACTTATATATATATATATATTGCTATATGCGTATATTACATGTATATATTTTGTGTATATATATATATTACTATCGTAGTATATATTTATATCAGTATATATTTGTTGGTATTTATTTAGCTAGAAAAATATTTATTTGTTTTCTTTTAATTTTTCTTTTCTTTCGTAGTTGTTTTCTTAAATAAAAAAAAGGGGCCGAGCTGGCCAGGCCGAGCTAGGCTGGCTCAGCCCAGCCAGCGTTGACCAGCCCCATCGTTCAGGCTCTTGCCCACGAGCCAAGTCCCAGCACCGAGCCCCACAGCTCCCAGGGACATGCCCAGCGCTATCCCCAGCGAACCAGCACCCTTGCGCCACGAACCTAGCTCCTGGACACCACCGCCCCTCGCCTCGCCTACTCCTGTCCCGAGCCGGACACAACTTCCCACACCGAGACCGAGCCCAGGACTCATCGCTAACATATAGCTCCAGGTGGCCACGAGCACCAGAACCGAGAGCCATCGCGAAGAATTATTCTCAGCCCGATTCCCCTATTCCCGATTTCGATCTGCCCCCGCGCCCCATCTCGCCGAGGAACCCACCGCGGAGCAGCACCGGAGCACCACCGGAGTTCACCCGTGTTCGTCGGAGTTCGCGGAGTCGCCGTCACCGGAGTCCGTTCGACAACCACCGGAGCACCGACGGAGGAGCCACACCAAGACGGTTCCATTTTTCCCCGCTGTTCATGGTGAAAACGCACGCATGAGCCGATTCAGCAAACCCCGATGAACAGCTTCTGGGCGAATAAAATCTGTTTTTAACCTGTTTTTAGCTCTGTCACATTCTCGGTATAATTTTGAAACACGTTTATGTTTTTGCTCGTAACTCCGAATCAGGAAATTCTCTTTCCTATGATCTCATATTGATGAGTAGAACATGATAGAACCAGTAGTTTTCAGTTTTGCCAAAATTAATTTTTTTTGTTAAATCAGATTTATTTTAGACCTACCGGGGGCCCTATTTTGCAAACCGTTCATCCAATTTAGTTGATTCTTTTTGCGTCATGATCGTATCAGCATGTAGATGATTTTGTACCTCCTGCCATGCTATTTATGCTTTGGTTTTAAACAAGTTGTTTTATTGCCGATTGTTTTATTTGGTGTTATGTGATTGTGGTGATTGATCGGTGTGATTGTTTGCAACGTGTAGATTGTGCGGAGTGCGACGCAAACTATTGTCAGGAGTGTGACTTTCTGAACTAGAATCAAGGCAAGTTACAAGTTGATCATCCTTTACCTACTATTTTCTATGTATGTAGTATTATATCACCCTATGAAAATTATGCATGTATAGGAATATTATTATTATTGCTATGCTATTGAGCTATATCTCTTGTCATTGAAGATCGTGGTATTTGTAGTTTTGCTATGCTATGTAGACGGAGATTGGTTCATGTATTCATTGAGATTATGTGAGGATTACTACAAAATAAAGTTGAGTAGTAATTAAGGATTTAATTCACCTCTGGGCGGATATGGTATTGCTAGGTGGTTTCAAGAACATCATGGTATCAACCCTTTGAATGTAAGTGGATATCGCCCAGGTTCAAAAGGATCAAAAAGACTTAGTGACTAGTAGCTTCCTTGTGCGAGCACTGGCTATTATGGGCTCTGGCTTAGTTGATCAGTCGTGGAAACCTTACCCAGATGTGCTAGCTGATGTAGCTATGATAGGTGGGATGGGCCTCCTGTGGGACTAGGTGACTGCTTCTGAAAGACTTCATCTCAATCTTCGGGTTGGGTCCAGTGGGTACAGCGTACTAACCTCTGCAGGGTGTATAAACTAATCATTATTAGCCGTGTCCCCGGTTATGAACAATTTTGAGCAGCTAGGCCATTACAGTTGTTGGATGATCTTGACAGATGAAACACTTAATAAAACTTGATGCGAAACTTAATGATGGTAATAGGTTGGAGTTGGAGATGCCAATTCAAGCACATGTGAGTTATTGTAGCAAACAAACTAAAACTTGACTATTAGGTAGCTATGAGGATAAAATCAGCTTTCTGCAAAATAACCATCAGCCTTTCTCTTGTTATACTATGCATATACATGTAGGTATGTTATATTCCTTTTCCTGTGTAACTTGCCAATACATTCAAAGTATTGACCTGTATGGCTGCAACGTATCATGTTGCAGGATATTCAGACGAGGAGTAAGGTACCGTTAGGGTCGCGAGTCTTCACTCAACATCGCCAGTGGGCTATGATGGGACTCATCGTTATTATTCTGCTATTTTTCCACTGTTTGATAGAATGAAGCTAGCTAAGTGCTATGCAGATTGTTATATTTTATAAATTATGGATCATACGTTATAATAAATGATGCACTTGCTATTCTGGTATTCATCTATACTGTGTGTGCTAGCGAGTCGATCCAGGGACTAGCACAGTAAAGCACAGAGAGTCAAATCCTTCGAGGTTTGGTCGTTACAATATCCCCCTAGGTGTGCATAATGCCATGTCATGCATCTTGATGCATTTGTATGCTTTTTATTTATTGTTTCTTCCCCCTCTTCTCTCCGGTAGACCCCGAGACTGACGGTGGTGCCGGGTACGACTACACCGTTGACGACCAGCCCTTTGTCGCAGAGCAACAAGGCAAGCAAACCCCCTTGATCATCCTTATATCGCCTATGTCTTTCTTCCTCCTGCTTGCATTACAATTTTGCTACTGTTGTAGTTAGCTCCTATATCTAATGCGTAGCCTAGTTTTGATGAACTGATACTTTCAGTACTGCACTTTAAAACTATTTAGTATAGGTGGAGCAGTCATCCCCTCTGACCCCTTAGTCCAGTTGCCCCGCTTAATTGTCGAGTCTCGATCCCTGATCGACCAGCCAAACCCGACACATCACTTACACCCCCCTTAGTTGTATCACGCTATAGATCTACTATCGGGTACCGAGGGTGACACCTCGCGAAGTACTCATGATGATACCTCTGTAGTGTAGTTAGTCGGTCGTGGTTATCTAGGGTGATTCCTCTTTCACCATTCCCAATGATGCCTCTATCATGCAACCCCTCAAGTGTGGGACCCTCGATGGTGATTCCTCTAGGTCCACCTTGACGGATACATCGTTCGGAATCCAAGGAGGGTGATACCTCGGATTCCCCCTGATGTTTCTGCCACACAGTTACTTGACCATGTTACTGGGATCTTTGATGAATAGATGTTAGCCGGGTGGATTCCCGCGTGTTTGTGTCAATGACATAATTAAAATGATAATGGATTCGGGTATTTTATCTGGGTTGGTCGGAGACCTTTACGCACTAACCGGCTACTCGGGAAGAATTATGGGTACTCGACGTCGCGTATCAGCCAAAGCTCTTCAGACGTCACCAATGGAGCGGCACGTGCCCAAGTGGTCCTGAGATGCATCGCGCTTGTGATTAAGGAGTGCTAGGACTGACATCGGCCGCCCTTGCATCCTGCAGGAGCGTACAGGCAAGTGGGCCCACGACCCCTTTGTGCTTAGGATTTAGACCGGAGGGCTGGCTTCTCTATTGAGCTTAGGTGGGGCTGCGACGTGTTGATATTCCGAGGCCGTGCATGACCCAAAAAATTGTGTGCGGCCAGAGTGTTATCGAGCGTGACGGGAAACTTGGTGCACCCCTGGAGGGATGAAAATTAACTATTTGGATAGTCGTGTCCACTGTTATAGGACGACTTGGAGTTGTGCCCTGATCTTATACAACTACAATTGTTACTTATCTGGAATTAGTTGATGCGGGATTGCTTCGTCGCACGGAGTCGAGGTAGGATCTCTGGGCGTGACCTCATTTTAATATTGCTGCAACAATATGACTATTACTTGTGTTACCTGTTCTACTCTCGTCTATTGCTGCAAGACCCTAAAGATGCTAGTCTTCGATAGTACTAGGCCTTCTCTCTCGTTCTCGCATTGCGGCACTCAGTCCACATATAAACACCCCCCCTCCTTTGATACTGTTGCAAACTTAGAATAATTCTGATGTAAGTCTTGCGAGTACTTTAGATGAGTACTCACCGTTGCTTTTCTCCCCCTTTGTCCCCTTGATCCGTTGCTACGTCCAAATGATGGAGCCCACAAGATGGAGTATCCTGTCGACGACTACCATCCCGATGGTGACTTCTACGTGGAGGCCACTGAAGATCAGGAGTAGTTAGGAGGTTCCGAGGCAGGAGGCCTCGCCTCGTTCGATCGTGTTTCTTTTGTGCTAGCCTTCTCTAAGGCACCCCCATGTTTTATGTATGTACTTAGATATTGTTGCTTCCACTGACTCGTGTCTTTCTCGAGCTTCCGTATTCTTGCCCTCGAGGCCCCTGGCTTGTAATCTGAAGATTGTTTGTTTTTATTTGTGTCTCGAGTTTTGTTGTGATATCTTCCCGTGAGTCCTTGAGCTTGATTGTACGCATTTGCATGTATAATTACCGTATGATAAAATCGAGGTCGTCATAAGTTGGTATCAGAGCCGACTGCCTGTAGGCCGGAGTTGAGTCTAGTGTTTGGAAAACTTTACTAACAGTGATGCTGTGGCTTACTGGCCCACATCTCAATTAGGTGGTATTAGTATCTTTTACTCATTTCCTATACTCTAGGCTCTACTTTCTCCTCTCTTTCGGGTTAAAGAATTTGCTAACTCTAACATTAGGCTCTCGTAAATACTTCCTCCCGGAGAGCCCCGTATTCCAGACGATGGCTTGATTTGTTAGAAGACTCCGAAGATATTGTCTGATGGTCTCTCAGAAGTTGGTGCTCATCGCTTCTGCGATTTCCCTCCCTTCGTCAACCCTTATGGATGACGACATACAAATGCTATCCATACTACTTCTCCTATTGCTCTTGTTTTGCGAGATGCAATTAATCATCTTATCGGGGATTCGTCCATCATCACTTGTCATGGGTTTCACAAGTTGTTCGAACCGCTATTCGATCTTCCGGAATCCTCATTAGCCTATTGCTCTTGACCTTCTCACCTGCTTGCATTATGGTTAAATCCATATGTCTAGCCGCATTCATTAAAGTCCGTTGTGATTTTCCAATGATCTTATTGATTCTACCTTGGTGTGAATTCACACAATCATGTCCTGTGACTCATAAATTAACTTCCGACTTAGACGTCCTTTCAAACAAAGATGGTTCTCAACAAATCAACTTTGGTTGGTTGTCCATCTAAGTCCAGTCAACTTACTTGTATTTGATCAGAGCATCTGATTATGATACACCAACCTGGAAATCCTAATTCCTTTGGTAATTAAGTACCGATATTTTTCAAATGTTCTATAATCCGATGCCTTGTGTTTTACCCCCCTCTGATTGAGTACCGATACTCACATCAGATCTTTTGTGGACTGCGAGGCTTATTCTGGGTTATTATCCGACGGCATTCTCTGCTTTCGAAAATTCTTATGATTGCTTCCCCTGACACATGATGTCGTTGGCATATTGTGTCTTCTCCCTCTGATAAGTTGTACCCTGCGCTTTTGTCAGCCATGCCCTTCAAGCATGTATTAGATACTCTTGTAGTGTATGGTATATGTTCCTAAGATGCCCCAAAGGGTTGAACCTATGCCTTCCTAAATCAATATGACTCGAAAAGTTTTCATGAGCCTTACTCTTCCGGTGCTTTGCCGAATATCCTTTCAAAGCTACAACCTCATCAAAGGCGAGGAGTAAATAGCAGGTGATTCATTGATGAAGTGGGAGTCGACCTTGAACTTTGTGTTCATGCCCATGGAAAAGACGCTGACCTTATCATAGATACTTCTCGTATCAATAATCATTCATTTTGTGGTTTAACCTGGTATCTGTGATCTTGTCCTTTGCAGTCGTGGTTCCGACCATGTTGTCCTACCCTGATTTCATTCTCACACAAGTTAAAGTGCTTGTCCTCCACAGATCAATACATTAGCCGAACCTCTACTCTGATCTACCTCTAAGTACTGTCCTCGGTATCTCAAAAATATCAAGGAGCTGTATAACTTCTTGTGAGCTCCTCATCAACTACGATATTTAATTAATTTCAGTTTCCTCGTGTTTTGAGTTGTTGAACACACAAGGACACCGATAACTGAATCGAGTATCCATTGCGATTCAACAGCTCGCAGTAATCTCATTTGCTTATGGGTTGGTACTCGCTCATGTTTTTCCAAGATGTTAGGTTGCATCGTCATGGCGATGCTAAAGCTTGACCATGCTATCTATACCCTTCATCCCTGGAACACAATTCCAACTGTGCACTAAGTTTATATCAAGCTTTCCACATCATATTGGTTGTTTTGAAAGGCAATTTTGATTCTGAGCTAGCAGTCTTAACCATGTTTCCGACAACCTTTAGCTTCACCATTCCTTTACTTGATGTCGTCGCTGATCGATTACATCTTCGTGAAACTTCTAGACAAATGTGTCGTGATCAATCATCAGCATTCTTAGCTCTTGCAGGGTATCAACCGAATACATGATGAGAAATGCCATCCTTGCCCCTCGATGATTTACATTATCATCAACGTCCTTGTTGCCTTCCCTCCTACACAAACTTGTTCGTGTTCTGTGTTGTCCCCTGTGTTCCTCGCTATCCAACTTATGTTATCTTCTACCTTGGAGTATTACCATTTTATGTCAAGAATGTTGTCATCATCATTGCACCTCTTAAGAATTCTTGATATAGTAATACTTCTCGCCATCACCATTCATTTCTTGGTCCTGTGTTGTTTCAAAACGGAATAACAACAAGTGAACTCTGATGCGTGATTCCAATGATTCTAGCAACCCTATTTCCTTGAGGTTAACAATTGATTGTTTCATTCTTAGTGTGTTGGGTGTTGACTCATTATTTTTGACATTGGTTGTGCTACTCCGTCTGTATTTCCGAGCGCACCATTCATCAAGTGTCTAATTGTTGTTGCTCCCTCGAGCATACGACATTATACCATTTGACTTGACAAATGCTATCTCCTTGAAATTATAAATTTTGGAAATTCATCTGTGTCAAAATCTAGAGGGGTTGTTGTTGAGCCCATCAGCCGCACCCTCAACTTCTCGATGTTCCACGATGAAGCTCTTGAAAGCATTATCTTTGTTCTTAGCTCATGAAGAATATGTTTTATAGAAGAGATGTTTTTCCCAAGGATCATGTCGCTACCTCTTGAGATTGCATTGGTTTTTCCCTTGAAGAGGAAAGGGAGATGCAGCACAGTAGCAGTAAGTATTTCCCTTAGTTTTGAGAACCAAAGTATAAATCTAGTAGGAGTATCAAGCCAAGTGTCCAGAGTACCTGCACAAACACAAACAAGCTTGCACCCAACGCTATAAAGGGGTTGTCAATCCCTTGAAGATTGATTGCAAAGTGAGATCTGAAGGCAGAAAGTGCCACAAAGTAAAAGTATAAGGCTGAAAATATGATGTGAAGTAGACCCGGAGGCCATAGTGTTCACTAGAGGCTTCTCTCAAAGTAGCAAATATTACGGTGGGTGAACGAATTACTGTCGAGAAATTGATAGAACCACGCAAAGTGATGACGATATCTAAGGCAATGATCATGCATATAGGCATCACATCCGAGACAAGTAGACCGATACTGTCTGCATCTACTACTATTACTCCACACATCGACCGCTATCCAGCATGCATCTTGTGTATTGAGTTCATGACGAACAGAGTAACACCTTAAGCAAGATGACATGATGTCGAGGGATAAATTGATGCAATAAATATAAACCCCATCTTATTACCCTTGATGGAAACAACATGATGTGTGCGTCACTACCCCTTCTGTCACTGGGTGAGGTAACTGCTACGTCAACAGAAGTGCTTCCCTGGCAATGGTGCCAGATATCCTTCTGTCGTCTCTTGAGCTTGCGTTGGTTTTTCCCTTGAAGAGGAAAGGGTGATGCAGCATAGGAGCAGTAAGTATTTCCCTCAGTTTGAGAACCAAGGTATCAATCCAGTACGAGAGTCTCGTCAAGTCCAGAATACCTGCACAAACACAAAAGAGCTTGCACCCAACGCTGTAAAGGGGTTGTCAATCCCTTCAAGATTGTTTGCAAAGTGAGATCTGAAGGCGGAAAGTGCAACGAAGTAAAAAGTGTAAGGCTGAAAATATTGTGTGGAGTAGACCCGGGGGGCATAGTGTTCACTAGAGTCTTTTCTCAAAATAGCAAATTTCACGGTGGGTGAAAAAATTACTGTCGAGCAATTGATAGAACCACGCAAAGTCATGACGATATCTAAGGCAATGATCATACATATAGGCATCACGTCTGAGACAAGTAGACCGATACTTTCTGCATCTACTACTATTATTCCACACATCGACCGCTATCCAGCATGCATCTAGTGTATTGAGTTCATGACGAACAGAGTAACGCTTTAAGCAAGATGACATCATGTAGAGGGATAATCTCAAACCAATCATGAGAAACCCATCTTTTTACCCTTGATGGCAACAACACGATGCGTGCCTCGCTACCCCTTCTGTCACTGGGTGAGGTCACCGCACGGTATGAACCCAAAACCAAGCACTTCTCCCATTGCAAGAATCATAGATCTAGTTGCCCAAACAAAACCCACAACTCGAAGAGAATTACAAGGTTATGAAATCACAATTCATCGGATCATAAATCCACAATTCATCGGATCTCGACAAACACACTGCAAAACTGGAATACATCGGATAGATCTCCATGAAGATCATGGAGAACTTTGTATTGAAGATTCAAGAGAGAGAAGAAGCCATCTAGGTACTAGCTATGGACACGTAGTTCTATGGTGAACTACTCACGCATCATCGGAGAGGTCATGGTGTTGATGAAGAAGCTCTTCGTGTCCGAATCCCCCTCTGGCAGGGCACCAGAACATGCCCCAGATGGGATGTTGCGGAGACAGAAGCTTGCGGTGGTGGAAAAGTACTTTCGATGATCTCCCTATTTTTTTGGATTTTTAGGGAACATATAGGCGCAAAACCTAGGGCAAAGGGGCCTCAGGGAGCCCACAAGCCTGGTGGCAGCGCCACCCCCCCTAGCCGCGGCGTGAGGGCTTGTGGGGTCCCTGGTGGTCCCATTCCCTCATTCTCCGGCTCTGCGATCTATTTATGTTCTGGAAAAAATCTTTTTGGCAGTTTCATTCCGTTTGGACTCTGTTCAAAATCCTCGTTTGAAAGGGGTCAAAAACATGGAAAAAACAGGAAGTGGCACTTGGCACTGAGTTAATAAGTTAGTCCCAAAAAATATATAAAAGGCATACAAAACATCCAAAGTTTGACAAGATAATAGCATGAAACCATCAAAAATTATAGATACGTTGGTGATGTATCAAGCATCCCCAAGCTTAACTCGTTCTCGTCCTCGAGTAGGGAAGTGATAAAGAATTAATTTTTGATGTAGAATGCTACCTAGCATAGTTGTCCTTTGCAACTTCTTGCACGTGACATGAATGTTCAGATCCGTAAGATTAAAAACAATAGTTTGTTGTTGACGTGAAAACAATAATACTTCAAGCAAACTAGCAAGGTAATCATGAACTTTCAAAATGACAAGGCCAAAGAAAGTTATCCTTACAAAATCATATAGTCTGGCTATGCTCCATCATCCTCACACAATAATGTAAATCATGCGCAACCCCGGTATTGGCCAAGTTATTGTTTCCGCACTCTTACTTTTTCAAACTTTTTATAACTATCACGCAATACATGAGCGCGAGCCATGGATATAGCACTATAGGTGGAATAGAGTGTGGTGGTGGTTGTGAGACAAAAAGGAGGAGATGGTCACATTGACTCGGCATATCAAAAGGCTATGGAGATGCCCATTAATAGATATCAATGTGAATGAGTAGGGATTGCCATACAAAGGATGCACTAGAGCTATAAGTATGTGAAAGCTCAAAAGGAGAACTAGTGGGTGTGCATCCAACTTGCTTGCTCACGAAGACCTAGGGCAATTTTGAGGAAGCCCATCATTGGAATATACAAGCCAAGTTATATAATGAATATTCCCACTAGCATATGGTAGTCTGAAAGCAAGAAGCTCTCAATCATGAAGAACATGGTGCTATTATGAAGCACAAGTGTGGAAAAAGATTGTAGCATTGTCCCTTCTCTCTTTTTCTCTCTTTTTTTATTTGGTCACTTGGGCCTCTTTTTTTCTCTTTTCTCTTTTTTTATTTGGGATCTTTGGCCTCTTTTTTTCCTCACATGGGACAATGCTCTAATAACGATGATCATCACACTTTCATTTACTCACAGCTCAAATCTTAGAACGATGATGACTCTATAGGAAATGCCTCCGGCAGTGTACCAGGATGTGCGACGATCTAGCATGGCGTATGACGTTGAAACATCTCTCTAGCTATCTTACGATCTTGCAATGGCAATATGAGAGTGACGGCACAAGTCATGAGATGGAACGGTGGGAGTTGCATGGCAATATATCTCGGAATGGCTAGGAAAATGCCATAGTAGGTAGGTATGGTGGCTGTTTTGAGGAAGGCATATGGTGGGTTTGTGTATCGGCGAAAGTTGCGCGACACTAGAGATGCTAGCAAAGGTGGAAGGTGAAAGTGCATCTATACCATGGACTCACATTAGTCATGAAGAACTCACATACTTGTTGCGAAAGTTTTTATTAGTAATCGAAACAAAGTGCTAAACGCATACTCCTAGGGGCTTGTTGCGAAAGTTTTTATTAGTAATTGAAACAAAGTGATAAACGCATACTCCTAGGGGAACGGTTGGTAGGTGTTAACCATCGCGCGATCCCGACCTCAACACAAAGGAAGAAAATCAATAGATCAATTATGCTCCGACTTCCTAACATAGCGGTTCACCATACATGCATGCTACAGGAATCACTAGCTTCAACACAAGTATTTCTAGATTCACAACACCCTACTAACATAACTCTTAATATTACCAAATCAACGTCTCAAAACTAATTGAGAGGAATCAAAACTTCTCTTTCTACTCAATGCACATGAAGATGGAGGTTTTTGCATCCTCTTTGGGTACCTATCACATTTGGGACTACTTTCATAGCATAAGCCAACTACCAAGTCACGCACCGCCGTGCTACAAAAGATATAAGTGAAGCACAAAGGGCAAAAGTATCTAGCTCAAAAGATATAAGTGAAGCACTATGAGCATTCTAGCAAAATCACGATGAGTGCATGTCTCTATCTCTCAGAAAGGTGTGCAGCAAGGATGATTGTGACACAACAGAAAGAAAAGACTCCTACGATACAAGACACTCCAAGCAAAACACATATCATGTGGTGAATAAAAATATAGCTCCAAGTAATGTTACCGATGGATTGACGACGAAAGAGGGCATGCCTTCCCGATGCATCCCCAAGCTTAGGCTTTTTGGTGTCCTTGAATTTGGCTTGGGATGCCTTGGTAATTCCCAAGCTTGAGCTCTTTCCACTCCTTATCTTTTTGTCCATGAGAACATCACCCAAAACTTGAAAACTTCACAACACAATAATAAAACAGAAACTCGTGATAAAATTAGCACAAGAAAACAAACTACCAACTCTTTTGGTACTGTAGCAAACTTAAATTCTATCTATATTGGTGTTGGGCTAAAGTATTCTCACTTTTACATGGCTAGTAGCCTCCGATACTAACCATAGTTTCATCAAAACAAGCAACCAACTCAAGAAAAACAGAATCTATAAAAAACAGACCAGTCTGTAGCAATCTGTATACTTCGTATACTTCTGGTACCACAAAAAATCTGAAAACTTAAGACTTCCTAGGAAAAAGGCATATCAACCAGTAGAAAAAACAATCAACTCACAAGCTCTTTCTGAATACAAATGAAAAATCATCTCGTGAGCGAAAAGTTTCTGTCTTTTTCCAGCAGGATCAAATAACCATTACCAAGACTGATCATAAAGGTTTTGCTTGGCTCAAACACACAAAAGACACAAAAAACACAATCACAACGGTATTATGAAAGTGTGGACGCAACAAAATAGAAAGAAAAAGATAAATTCATTGGGTTGCCTCCCAACAAGCGCTATTGTTTAACGCCCTTAGCGAGGCATAAAAGGGATAGAATCACGTATCGTCGTCTTTGGTGCTCAAACCATAAGTGGCCCTCATCATGGATTCATAAGGCAATCTTATTTTCTTTCTAGGAAAGTGTTCCATGCCCTTCCTTAAAGGAAGTTGAAATATAATATTCCCTTCCTTCATATCGATGATAGCACCGATAGTCCTTAGGAAAGGTCTACCAAGAATAATAGGGCATGTAGGATTGCTATCAATGTCAAGCACAATGAAATCCACGGGTACATAGTTCCTATTTGCAATAATAAGAACATCATTGATCGTTCCTATGGGTTTCTTGACAGTAGAATCAGCAAGATGCAAATTAAGAGAACACTCTTCAATCTCATTAAAACCCAGAATATCACATAAATACTTTAGAATCGCGGGAACACTAGCACCCAAATCACACAAAGCATTGCATTCATAGTTTTTTATTTCGATTTTGATGGTAGGTTCCCACTCATCATGAAGCTTTCTATGGATAGAGACTTCCAATTCAAGTTTCTCTTCAAGAGATTTTATCATAGCTTCGACGATATGATCGGTAAAGGCCTTGTTTTGGCTATAAGCGTGTGGAGAGTTTAACATGGATTGCATCAAGGAGATGCATTCAATCAAGGAGCAACTATCATAATTGAATTCCTTGAAATCCAAGGTAGTAATTTCATTACTACTCAAAGTTTTAACATCTTCTACTCCACTTTCAAAAAAATTAGCATCAAGATAGGTGGACTCCGAATCATTGGGGCACTTTTCAACCAAAGTGGATTCATATCCAGCCCCATAATCATTAGGTTTGACACAAAAAAAACAAAGATTCAATGGGACTCACACCAAGCACTTTAAGATCTTCATGATTCTTATCACGAGAACAAGCCTTTTTAAGGCATTCATGTCTAGCACGAATTTGGGCGGTTCTTTCTTTGCTCTCAATCATGGAAAAACGCATAGCTTTCAAAGTTTCATCCATATTGATCTTGGGAGGAGCACATCTAACTTTCAAAGAATCAGTATCACTAGACATTCTATCAATGCTTTTAGCCAAATCGTCAATTTTGGGTAGTTTTTCCTCTATGGACGCATTGAAAAAAAATTGCGAGTTGATAAACTCTTTGATATTACTCTCTAGATCAGAGGGTAATCTATTGTAATTTCCATGAGTATTGTTGTAGGAGTTGCCAAAGTTATTTGAGGAGTTACTAGGAAAAGGCCTAGGAACATAGTTTCCTCTAAAAGCATTGTTGTTGCCAAAATTATTCCAACCAACAAAATTAACGTCCAAGCTAGCGTTGCTACTCTCAATCAAAGAAGACAAGGGCATATCATTAGGATCTAGAGGAGCACTTCTACTAGCAACCAAATTCATTAACTCATCCATCTTAGCACTCAACGAGTTAATTTCTTCTATAGCGTGTACCTTCTTACTAGTAGGTGACCTTTCAGTGTGCCACTGAGAGTAGTTCGTCATGATAATGTCTAGGAGCTTTGTGGCCTCCCCAAACAGGATTTCCATGAACGTTCCACCTGAGGCGGAGTCCAAGATATTTCTAGAAGCGAAATTCAAGCCAGCGTAAAAGATTTGTATAACCATCCAAAGACTCAAGCCATGAGCGGGACAAATTCTAATCATCAATTTCATTCTCTCCCAAGATTGTGCAACATGTTCATGATCAAGTTTCTTGAAATTCATGATATCATTACGGAGAGAGATGATATTAGCCGGCAAAAAATACTTGGAAATATAAGCATCTTTGCACTTATCCCAAGAATCGATACTATTTTTGGGCAAAGAAGAAAACCAAGTTTTTGCGCGATCTCGCAACGAGAAAGGAAAAGAGCTTCAATTTAATCAGATCATTATCCACATCTTTCTTCTTTTGCATATCGCAAAGCTCAATGAAGGTATTGAGATGGGATGCGGCATCTTCACTATGAAGGCCAGAGAATTGCTCTTTCATAACAAGATTGAGCAAAGCGGCATTGATTTGGTATGACTCCGCACTACTCGCAGGAGCAATCGGAGTACTAATAAAATCATTATTATTAGTATTCGAGAAGTCACAAAGTTTGGTGTTTTCATTCATAGTGACTTCGGCAAGAAAGAAATCACACAAGCGAACAAAGAGCAAGCGAGAAAAAGGGCGAATGAAAAGGGCGAATGAAAAGGAAAACGAAAAAGGAAAATTGGTGAAGTGGGGGAGAGGAAAACGAGAGGCAACTCGCAAGGTATCAATCCAGTAGGAGAGGCAATGGTGTTGCTGAAGAAGCCCTCCGTATCCGAATCCCCCCTCCGGCAGGGCACCAGAACGTGCCCCAGATGGTATCTTGCAGAGACAGAAGCTTGTGGAGGCCCAAAAGTATTTTCTTGGATCTCTCCCATGGTTTTGTGTCACATCCCTAACCCTTAAGCAAGTTACTCTTGTGCTCATGTCTTCTTTGCATCTAAGAAGTTTCAACAAAAACAACAAAGTGGCAAAGGAAAAACTGAAAACCCTAGCCACTATTTCAATTAAAGAAAATCTCAAACTAGTTCAAATCAATGAACCCAAAATGGCCTCAAGAAATGTTCAAACTTTCGTATAAATCATGAAAGTAAATGAAAATTGGAGAAAACTATTTTCTTGACACCTTAAGCATTTTTAAATTAATACAAAATCCACTGGTTTCAAACTTTAAATTTGAAATCAAAATCTATAAATTTCCAAAAAATGTTGAAAACTTTGGAAATGGTTGGGAATGTTATAACAATATTTCAGGAGGTCTAAAATAGTTTTTACTTTTTGTTTTGGAGCTGAAATAATTAGCAAAACAATAGTTAGCAAAACATAAAAACAAAAACAGAAAATAATGGGAAAACCTTACCTGTCGCCTAGCCTGGCCCGGCCCATCTCCCTCGCTCGTCCCCTCCCTCGCGCTAGTAGGCAGCAGGAGGTGGCCGCCGCCTCCTCCGGCGCGGCCACGCACCTGTGCGCCTGCCTGGCCGCCGCTTCGCGCTGGCAAGGCCGGGGATAAGCCCCCTGAGGCCTCCTCTATCCATTCCCCGCATCGGCTCTCTCCCTCCTCCCGGATCTCTTCCTCCTCCTTGCTGCCGCCATTGGAGCCAAGCAAAGCTCGAGTTGCCCGTGCCCCTAGCCATGGGATCCCTCCTCCGAGTAGTCTGTTAGCTCCGCCTCGTCGCCCTGGTCATCTTTGGAGAAGCTGACGTCTCCCCAAGCTCTGCATCGCCCCCAACACCGTTGTCTTCCCCCTCCGGCCGCCGGACCTCTCCCGTCGATTCGTCGCCCCCAGGCCTTCCCCGAGCCGTCTAAGCCCTGCTCTGCACTCCCCGTGACCATGCGGTCGTTTCCCCTAAGTTTTTCCCGTTGATCCCCTCCTCTAGCTCTAGTTTCACGGGAGCCCGACGAGGACCGCCGCTGCCGCTCGTCGCCGATAGCCCTCCGATGATCAGCTCGTCCTTCTGAGGGCACCAGCAGCTCCAGGTCGACGCGTAGATGCTGTAGCAGCTAAGAACCGAGCGTAGTTTCCTCTGGATCAAAGACCCCGATGACGCCCGAGCCTTGGCCTCCGCCAAGCTCGTCGCCGGCGTCATCTCCGGCCAGATCAGCCCCGGCTAAGTGCAGAAATGGAGCTGCGGGAGATGTGTCGTTCCTCTGGTGCTCTCCGCGCAGCATTTGGCCCCCTGTGCACCGTTTCCGAGCCCCTCCGCCGTGCTGGTGGTCGCCGGAGGCTCCTCGCCGGTGAGGACGACCTCGCCGTCGGTGGATCTCGGCTGGCCTGAGCCACTGACTGGTGGGGCCAGCCTTTGGGAAGTTTAAAACTAATAAAAATAAATCAAATAAGTTAATCAGTCACTGACATGTGGGTCCAGCAAGGTTAATCAGTTAATTAAGTTTAAACTTAATCTAAAATTGACCAGAGAGACTGACCAGTGGGTCCCACTGGTCAGGTTTGACTTTCAACGGCCAGATGGACCTGCTGATGTCATGCTGATGCAATGAAAGCATTTTCCAGTATAGAAATAATTCCAGGAAATTGCTAAAACTTGTAAAAATCATAGAAATTAATCTGTAACTCCAATGAAAATAATTTATATATGAAAAAGTATCAGAAAAATTCAAGGATTCTGATTATGCTATTTTCAACTATGTTTGAAAAAGTTACAGAACCCTAAAATGTGGAATAAGGAATAATTCAATTCTTATAATTACTTTTTAAATGGAAATTGGAAAATTATTCAAATTTCATCATGAATACAATGATCACCACTGTCCTAATTACAAATCAGTACCATAACATGACATCTCATGCAAGCTAACGTCAAGTTGATCTAAGCATCAGGTCGAATCAATTAAAACAGTAACCGTGAATACCCCGTTTGGAATTGATATTCGAATGTGATTCAAATCAACTCTAAACCTAATACATATTGATTATAATAACTTATCACCTTGCATTCTCATGCCATGCTCATACATCATTTTGAGTGCATATGATTGTTATTGAATGTTGCCATTCATTTCGGTAGGCTCCGCACCCCCGGATTCCACCGAATATCCGTCTGACGGATATCGTTCCTCCTCTGAGAAACAAGGCAAGCAACCCCTTTGATCATTCCGATAACTCCCATGTTCTTGCTCCTGCACCTAATTATTGCATTTAAGATCAAATGCTTCAACTGCTTTTGCCACGATAGTTGAACCCACTTCCTTTGCATGACTTAACCTTGTCACAGTAAATAGCCAAACCTTGCAACCTAGCATACCTGGTAGTTGCTTGAGCTGTGATGTGCCTTATCCTGCTATGCATGCTATGCTTAGAGTTGTGTATGGTCTGTCATCTGGGAGATGAACAGAATTGTGGAATGTGTTTGGTGAGCAAAGGTTGTGTGTTGAACTTGATTTGGTAAAGGTACCGGTGAAAGGCTGTGTAGGAGTACATGGCGGGTTGTTTCATTGGAACCGTCCTTAGGAACTGACTTCCGTGTATGTATTCCAAGACTAGATACTACCACATGCTGGGCCCTGAAATATGACCCCGCTCGGCCTATTAATCGCGTAGTACTCGGTCCAGGAGTTGCAAGTAGTTTCTGGTGTTTATAGTAATGCTGGAGGCCGTGCATGGTGCTGACCTGAGAGGTGGGCCGTGATGCGGTAGGCAGTGGCACGGTGTACCAAGTGGCACCCGGATGGTGGGCTTGGGAACCCTGCGCACATCGTTTGAGGCCGTGTCGGAAACCTCGGCCGGACTTCCGTACGGGTTACTCTCAGATAGGCGATAAACCTGGACTAGGTACTAGTGTGGTTAACGGTCGTGGCCGACTCCCTCGCTGGGCTTCCGCTTGAAGGTTGCCGAGGTGCATGACGTGCACATGGCGATAAGTGGCGAGAGCGTGTGTGACGAAGTACACCCCTGCAGGGTTATGATCTATTCGAATAGCCGCGTCCGCGGATATGGACTACTTGGAGACATATGTTGTTCATAGATAACCTCAATGGCTACTCATAAAATTGTCAAGATAAGCGTGAGTGTCGTGGACGGCATTTCTGTAGGGAGACGGAATGATTCCACGATAGTGTATTGTTGTGGTGTTAGTGGACTCGTGTGCGAGAAATCAAGTTGTCAAAATTATTTAAAAAAATGCAAGTTGTCTAGCCACGAGTCAAATGCTGGCTTCCCGCATGAAACCCCACAATACCTTTTGATACCTTGCATGAGTAGTTAGTTCTCCTAAAGTCTTGCTGAGTACCTTCGTACTCATGTTTGCTTAATACATGTTGCAGAGGTTGCTAATGACCCTAATGGAGGGTTCTTCGTAGACATCGACGACGACGAGTAGCTGGTGTCCCAGCTACGATCTGGCCCTACGTCGGCTCTGTAGTATAGTCAGGCCATGTGCCTTCTAGTTGCCCTGTCTGTACTCAGACAGTTTATAACTCTTCCGCTGGCTTGTAATTGTATGACTGCTATTATGGGTCATGAAACCCTTAATGTGTAATATTATGTGTGTGGCTCTTCCGAGCCTCTTAAATAAAGGTTGTATGTTTATGGTTATGTTGTGATGCCATCGATGTATAATACATATCGGTATGCCATGCGTACGTGTGTCGTACTTGATATGTATGGGGTTCGATTACTTAGTCGTGAACTTTAGTAGCACTGCTTACAAGGAAATGCCCCTTTGTGATCCAACGAGCCTTGGTAGTTCGCTACTGCTCCGGACACAATGGTTGACCGGCATGTGTCCTTCTTAGCTATTGTGTCTGTCCCCTTTGGGGAAATGTCACGCGATGTAATGGAGTCCTTGTAGCTTGCTACGAATCGTCTACATTCGCTGTTGACCGACACCTGCTTTGTTGGGTCATGTATGCCTGTCCTTGTGCGGTACTGCCACTTTGGTTTATGACTAGACATGTGGATCCGGGTTCTTTGACATTGGACTGCTAGCGACACCTTCGCATACGTGAGTCAAAAGACGCAAACGGTCCCGGCTAAGGTAAGGCTGCAGCCGTGGAGTTAACCGTGCGTGAGACCACAAACGGATGCGATGTGTTACAGGCTGGATTCCTATGGCTTAGGATCGGGGTCCCGACAACGTTGGTATCAGAGCCTGACTGACTGTAGGATTACTAAGCCAGACTGGTCGAAGTTGAGTCTAGAATTGCTTTAGTTATATATAAGGGAATTGTTTGTGGAAGGCAACGTAAGACTCTTGTTCTCTTCTCAAGTTATTCTATTCTGGTCATCCTCGTCTTTTCTCCGGGAGTTAAGGACTAGGTTACTCATCTTCTCCTAGGCTTGTGTTTCTGATCGGTAGATTATAGGACTACGGGTCGAGAGATATTGGGTTTCTTTTATTCCTAGGAAGAAAGAAGTAAGTTTGATGATCAAAGAGTTGAACTTGATAGTTGAGTGGTTACGCTATTCCATTTTGGGTTGTCTCAAAATTTGTTTTTGAGCATTTACAGCCCTTATGCTGCCCAATTTTGCATTCGGAGCTCTAATGCATTTGCATTACTCTCTATTTACAGATGCCTGGCCGTCCTTCTCGTCAGGTGGTACGTCTGACCAGGTGCATTGATGTACCGGGTCATACGGCCATGCTGGTCAGGATGATGTCGGTGTGCGGTTACCGCTGGTACCCCGAGTACACAGTGGAGGAACAGTACCGCGACTTCAACCAGAGCCAGTACATCTACACTGTTAGGGTATTTCTAGACTACCCTGGAGCGGAGAAGCCAATCCATTGGTCCTATGGGTTGGGAGTCACTGTTGACATGGCAGTACAAGATGCTGCCTATTCAATGCTGACCATTATGAGAGCGAGACATGCACTGCTGCAGAATTCAGAGTTCTGCTATGTTCCGGCCTCTCAGTCTGGTGAAGAGGGATACCTCAGTGGAGTCTATTTTGATTCTTCTATGGAGGATCCACTTCTGCAGTCCACTGTTGAGATGCTAGAGAACAGAGACAGGGATGCTCGTGCTCTCCGCATGGAGCTTTATGCTACCCGTGCCCGTCTGTGGACAGCTTTGACGCAGCTGGCACCGGTAGTCCAGACAGGGTATGGAGAGATGGAGATGCTGAACCCTGTTAGGACCCATCTTCGGCCCACGTTGACTGGCCAGCTATAGGAGGAGTCACACCTCTTCGGGGACCCCTCTTACCACCACTCAGGGGACCAAGGCCACATCCGTGTCCTTATGGATCCCAGGGATCTCAGGCTAGAGTGTTTCCTGATCCGCAGGTTGAGCTTCCAGGTCATGGAGGTAATCTCTATGAGATGTTCTATGCGGATGCCTCAGCTGTGAGCGGAAGGATAGTATGGTAGTAGCCGTACATTCACAGTCCTGCATGACTTGTGAAGTGTGGTTGTATTGTGAAATGAATTCCGGAGGCCCAGATAAATAATGTATAGGAAGCTTGTAAGCCTCTGATGAGTAGTTTCACAATTTCAGTAGTTTGCTCTTCGGTTAAGGGTGTACTGAACTATGTAAGGGTGTGTATGAACCATGCTGTATATATAGCAGTTGCTTGTTACCATGTTGTTCGGATATTCATTTCCGCATTCCATGTGTTCAGTACATTCTTAATCCATAGTTAGTATTGATATGATATTGGTCTAAGCTATGAGTTTGTTTGTCAGGATGATGTTCACCAGGTTGAACCGTGCCCCTGCTCATGAGCAAGGTGAGGGTAGTCAAGCGTCGCAGGAAGACCTGCCTCACCCACCTTCTCTGGTAGAAGTGATGCTTGAGGCAGAAAGAAACAAAAGGGAGACCAACCGACTGCTAGAGCGTATTGAGCAGAATACGGCTCGACAACCAAGGAATGCTGCAGTGTCCCTCAATGACTTTGTGAAGCTGAATCCTCCAAAGTTTCATCATTCCGTCGATCCCCTCGACGCTGATGACTGGCTGTGCAGCATCTCACGCAAGATTCGATCTGCGAATGTGTGTGAGGCCGACAAGGTGACCTTTGCGGCGTATTTCCCGGAAGGACCCGCCAATCTGTGGTGGGAGAATTTTGAAGCTATGCGTCCCGCTGAACCCGTGGCCACATGGGCAGACTTCAGTGCAGCTTTCCGTCTGCACCATATTCCAGAGGGCCTGATGGACAGAAAGAGAGAGTAGTTCTGTGCCTTCACTCAGGGCAAGTTGTCTGTGGATGCCTATAGTCGTGAGTTCGGTAACCTCGCCCACTATGCAACAGAGGAGGTGTCTACTGACGCCAAGAAGCAAGCAAGGTTTCGTAAGGGTCTGAGCCCTGAGCTCCGTCGTGACCTGCGCCTCCATGAGTGTGCAAGTTTTCAAGCCCTAGTCGACAAGGCGATCAGTGCCGACACTGGTCATACTGACTTCGAAGCCACAAGGAAGCACTCCCGTGACTTTGGCTCGTCTTCTGGTTCCGCGTTTCCAAAATGCAGGCTGTGGGTTCCAAACAGTTCTCTGCCGCCAAGATACACTCCGAGGCCATTCTACGTGACGCCTCAGACGAATCAGGCCAACCCTCCAGCAAAACCTTATGGTGGTCCAGCTAGCAATGCCGCACCACGTGCCAACCAGGTGATATGCTACAAGTGTGGAGAACCAGGGCACTATTCCCGTGAGTGTTCTCAGAATGTGGGTGCCAAGCAACCCGGAAAGTCCGTCGGGCAGGCCAAGTCGGGGAAAGCTTATTATGTGAAGCCAACTCCTGCACGTGCCCGTGTGAACTATGTGTCAGCGGAAGAAGCTGTAGAGGATCCCGACGTCATGCTGGGCACGCTTCTTGTTAATCATCACCCAGCGTCCGTTCTCTTTGACACTGGGTCTTCTCATTCCTTCATTTCAGAAAGTTATGCACAGTTGCATAACATGTCATTTTGTGATATGCCAATCCCATTGGTTGTCCAAACCCCTGGTAGTAAATGGCAAACCTCTAGGATAACCTATGACAATGAAATTCTAGTAGACAGGCTAGTTTTTCTAGCCTCATTGATAGCATTGAAATCTTCGGATATTAATATCATCTTGGGCATGGACTGGATGTCAGCTCACTATGCCAAGATTGATACTCACTCTAGAAATGTCCAGCTTACCCATCCCTCGGGTGAGATAGTAAATGTCTCCACTCGAGTTGCCAAATGCCAACTCTATTCCCTAAATGCCAACCCTCTTCCGGAACTTGAAGACATTCCGGTAGTCCGTGACTTTCCGGATGTTTTTCCGGAGGAACTGCCAGGAATTCCACCTGACAGAGATGTATAGTTTGTAATAGATCTTGTTCCGGGAACTGTCCCAATAGCCAGAAGACCATATAAGATGGCACCCCTGGAGCTAGCCGAACTTAAGAAGCAATTAGATGAGGCCTTGAACAAGGGTTTCATTCATCCTAGCTCTTCTCCCTGGGCTTGTCCCGTCCTCTTCGTCAAGACGAAAGACGGAACGGATCGGATGGTTGTAGATTACCGACCAGTTAATCTGGTCACCATAAAGAACAAGTATCCGCTCCCCAGGATCAACGGCCTGTACGATCAGCTCGCTGGATCCTCAGCCTTCTCCAAAATGGATTTGAGGTTGGGATACCATCAAATCAAGATTAAGAACGGGGACATTCCAAAAACGACCTTTGTTACTCGTTATGACCAATATGAGTACACCGTTATGTCCTTCGGTTTAACCAATGCCCCAGCCACTTTCTCTCGGCTGATGAACTCAATCTTCATGGAGTATTTGGATAAATTCGTCGTGGTATACCTCGATGATATTCTCATCTACTCGAAGAATGAACAAGAACATGCCGAGCATCTAAGGCTGGTATTGATGAAACTTCGAGAGCATCGCCTTTATGCCAAATTTTCAAAATGTGAATTCTGGTTACCAGAAGTGACCTATCTAGGCCACGTAATCTCTGGTAAGGGTATTGCTGTCAATCCCGAGAGAGTTCAAGCTGTCCTTGATTGGACTCAACCTGAATCGGTTAAGCAAGTTAGAAGTTTTCTTGGTTTAGCGAGCTATTGTCGCCGCTTTGTCGAGAATTTCTCCAAGGTTGCAAAGCCTCTAACTGAACTCCTCAAGAAAGATAAAAAGTTCGAGTGGACACCACAGTGTGAGCATAGTTTTCAGGAATTGAAAAGACGCCTGACTTCCGCACCTGTGTTGCTACCACCAGATTTTTCTAAGGACTTTGTTATCTATTGCGACGCCTCGCGACAAGGATTAGGTTGCATTCTCATGCAAGATCGTCATGTGATCGCATACGCATCTCGACAGTTGCGTCCACATGAGGATAATTATCCCACACATGACCTTGAGCTTGCAGCTGTGGTCCATGCACTAAAAACTGACGACATTACCTTCTGGGTAATCGTTGCGAAATATTCACTGATCACCAAAGTCGGAAATATATCTTCACCCAGCCGGATTTGAATCTCACGCAAAGACGGTGGGTTGAGTTGATCTCGGATTACGACTTAGGGATAACTTACACCCCGGGGAAGGCCAATGTTATGGCCAATGCGCTAAGTCGTAAATCTTATTGTAACAATTTGATGCTACAACAAGGTCAACCACATCTCCATGAGGACTATCGGAAGTTGAATCTTCATATTGTTCCTCAAGGATTCCTTTCTACCCTGGTGGCGAAGCCTACTCTTAAGGATTAAATTATAGCTGGCCAAAAGCGTGACAAGGGTATATCACGGATCAAGGAGAATATTTTTAGCGGAAACGCTAAAGAATTTTCCATGAATGATCAAGGTGTTGTGTTCTTCCAGAATCATTTAGTGGTTCCTAAGAACCCACATCTAAGGCAGTTAATCCTTAAGGAGGCTCATGATTCTCCTCTCACCATTCATCCCGGTAGTACTAAGATGTATCAGGACCTACGCCAGAGTTTCTGGTGGACTAGGATGAAGAGAGAAATTGCTGAGTTTGTTGCTAACTGCGACGTTTGTCGTCGAGTTAAGGCAGAACATCAAAGGCCTGCTGGCACCCTTCAACCTCTAGCTATTCCTGAATGGAAATGGGATAAAGTTAGCATGGATTTCATTACCGGATTTCCCAAGACCAAGAAAGGAAATAATGCTATCTTTGTGGTCATTGACCGTCTTTCCAAAGTGGCTCATTTTCTTCCTGTTCGTCAGAGTATAACAGCTATCCAGCTAGCAGAGTTATATATCTCTCGAATAGTGTTTCTTCATGGTGTTCCCCTGGAGATTAACTCGGACCGTGGAAGTATCTTTACTTCTCGCTTCTGGGAAAGTTTTCAGAATGCCATGGGGACTCACTTATCTTTTAGCACTGCTTTCCATCCTCAATCAAGTGGTCAAGTAGAAAGAGTGAATCAAATCCTAGAAGATATGCTCCGAGCTTGTGTTATTTCGTTCGGTATGAATTGGGAGAAGTGCCTTCCATTCGCCGAATTCGCTTATAACAATAGTTATGAATCAAGCTTGGGCAAAGCCCCTTTTGAAGTTCTCTATGGACGAAGATGTCGAACACCTCTTAATTGGTCGGAAACCGGAGAGAGGCAACTCTTTGGCCCGGAAATGATCCAGGATGCAGAAGAGCAGGTTCGCATTATTCGTGAAAAGTTGAAAACAGCCCAGTCTCGTCAAAAGAGCCAATATGATCGTCATCATAAGGCTGTGACCTTTGAAGTTGACGAGAAGGCTTACCTTCGGGTTACACCTTTGAAGGGTACCCATCGATTCGGTATCAAGGGCAAATTGGTTCCTCGTTATATTGGTCCTTTTCGCATTCTTGCCAAACGAGGAGAAGTTGCCTACCAGTTGGAACTTCCTCCGCATCTTTCCAAGGTTCATGATGTTTTCCACGTCTTGCAACTCAGGCGTTGTTTTTCGGATCCTATCCGTGAAGTGGACCACGAAACGCTTGATCTACAAGATAACCTTTCATACCGAGAATACCCCGTGAGTATTCTTGATCAAGCTGAGCGTACCACTCGATGTCGAAACCTCAAGTTTCTTAAAGTTCAATGGTCAAATCATTCTGAAAAGGAGGCAACTTGGGAAAGAGAGGATCGTCTCCGACTTGAATACCCTGCGTTATTCCCGACAACTTCTAAATCTCGGGACGAGATTCTTTTGAGTGGGGGTGAGTTGTCACATCCCTAACCCTTAAGCAAGTTAGTCTTGTGCTCATGTCTTCTTTGCATTTGCATCTAAGAAGTTTCAACAAAAACAACAAAGTGGCAAAGGAAAAACTCAAAACCCTAGCCACTATTTCAATTAAAGAAAATCTCAAACTAGTTGAAATCAATGAACCCAAAATGGCCTCAAGAAATGTTCAAACTTTCTGATAAATCATGAAAGTAAATGAACATTGGAGAAAACTATTTTCTTGACACCTTAAGCATATTTAAATTAATACAAAAGCCACTGGTTTCAAACTTTAAATTTGAAATCAGAATCTATAAATTTCCAAAAAATGTTGAAAACTTTGGAAATGGTTGGGAATGTTATAACAATATTTCAGGAGGTCTAAAATAGTCTTTACTTTTTGTTTTGGAGCTGAAATAATTAGCAAAACAATAGTTAGCAAAACAGAAAAACAAAAACAGAAAAAAAAATGGGAAAACCTTACCTGTCGCCTAGCCTGGCCCGGCCCATCTCCCTCGCTCGTCCCCTCCCTCGCGCCAGTAGGAAGCAGGAGGTGGCCGCCGCCTCCTCCGGCGCGGCCATGCACCTGTGCGCCTGCCTGGCCGCCGCTTCGCGCTGGCAAGGCCGGGGATAAGCCCCTTGAGGCCTCCCCTATCCATTCCCCGCATCGGCTCTCTCCCTCCTCCCGGATCTCTTCCTCCTCCTTGCTGCCGCCATTGGAGCCGAGCAAAGCTCGAGCTGCCCGTGCCCCTAGCCATGGGATCCCGCCTCCGAGTAGTCTGTTAGCTCCGCCTCGTCGCCCTGGTCATCTCTGCAGAAGCTGACGTCTCCCCAAGCTCTGCATCGCCCCCAACGCCGTCGTCTTCCCCCTCCGGCCGCCGGACCTCTCCCGTCGATTTGTCGCCCCCAGGCCTTCCCCGAGCCGTCTAAGCCCTGCTCTGCACTCCCCGTGAGCATGCGGTCGTTTCCCCTAAGTTTTTCCCGTCGATCCCCTCCTCTAGCTCTAGTTTCACCGGAGCCCGACGAGGACTGCCGCTGCCGCTCGTCGCCGATAGCCCTCCGATGATCAACTCGTCCTTCCGAGGGCACCAGCAGCTCCAGGTCGACGCGTAGATGCTATAGCAGCTAAGAACCGAGTGTAGTTTCCTCTGGATCAAAGGCCCCGATGACGCCCGAGCCTTGGCCGCCGCCAAGCTCGTCGCCGGCGTCATCTCCGGCCAGATCTGCCCCGGCTAAGTGCAGAAATGGAGCTACGGGAGATGTGTCGTTCCTCTGGTGCTCTCCGCGCAGCATTTGGCCCCATGTGCGCCGTTTCCGAGCCCCTCCGCCGTGCTGGTGGTCGCCGGAGGCTCCCCGCCGGCGAGGACGACCTCGCCGCCGGTGGATCTCGGCTGGCCTGAGCCACAGACTGGTGGGGCCAGCGTCTGGCAAGTTTAAAACTAATAAAAATAAATCAAATAAGTTAATCAGTCACTGACATATGGGTCCAGCAAGGTTAATCAGTTAATTAAGTTTAAACTTAATCTAAAATTGACCAGAGAGACTGACCAGTGGGTCCCACTGGTCAGGTTTGACTTTCAACGGCCAGATGGACCTGCTGATGTCATGCTGATGCAATAAAAGCATTTTCCAGTATAGAAATAATTCCAGGAAATTTCTAAAACTTTTAAAAATCATAGAAATTAATCTGTAACTCCAATGAAAATAATTTATATATGAAAAAGTATCAGAAAAATTCAAGGATTCTGATTATGCTATTTTCAACTATGTTTGAAAAAGTTACAGAACCCTAAAATGTGGAATAAGGAATAATTCAATTCTTATAATTACTTTTTAAATGGAAATTGGAAAATTATTCAAATTTCAGCATGAATACAATGATCACCACTGTCCTAATTACAAATCAGTACCATAACATGACATCTCATGCAAGCTAACATCAAGTTGATCTGAGCATCAGGTCGAATCAATTAAAACGGTAACCGTGAATACCCCGTTTGGAATTGATATTCGAATGTGATTCAAATCAACTCTAAACCTAATACATATTGATTATAATAACTTATCACCTTGCATTCTCATGCCATGCTCATGCATCATTTTGAGTGTATATGATTGTTATTGAATGTTGCCATTCATTTCGGGAGGCTTCGCACCCCCGGATTCCACCGAATATCCGTCTGACGGATATCGTTCCTCCTCTGAGTAACAAGGCAAGCAACCCCTTTGATCATTCCGATAACTCCCATGTTCTTGCTCCTGCACCTAATTATTGCATTTAAGATCAAATGCTTCAACTGCTTTTGCCACGATAGTTGAACCCACTTCCTTTGCATGACTTAACCTTGTCACAGTAAATAGCCAAACCTTGCAACCTAGCATACCTGGTAGTTGCTTGAGCTGTGATGTGCCTTATCCTGCTATGCATGCTATGCTTAGAGTTGTGTATGGTCTGTCATCTGGGAGATGAACAGAATTGTGGAATGTATTTGGTGAGCAAAGGTTGTTTGTTGAACTTGATTTGGTAAAGGTATCGGTGAAAGGCTGTGTAGGAGTACATGGCGGGTTGTTTCATTGGAACCGTCCTTAGGAACTGAGTTCCGTGTATGTATTCCAAGACTAGATACTACCACATGTTGGGCCCTGAAATATGACCCCGCTCGGCCTATTAATCGCGTAGTACTCGGTTCAGGAGTTGCAAGTAGTTTCTGGTGTTTATAGTAATGCTGGAGGCCGTGCATGGTGCTGACCTGAGAGGTGGGCCATGATGCGGTAGGCAGTGGCACGGTGTACCAAGTGGCACCCGGATGGTGGGCTTGGGAACCCTGCGCACATCGTTTGAGGCCATGTCGGAAACCTCGGCCGGACTTCCGTACGGGTTACTCTCAGATAGGCGATAAACCTGGACTAAGTACTAGTGTGGTTAACGGTCGTGGCCGACTCCCTCGCTGGGCTTCCGCTTGAAGGTTGACGAGGTGCATGACGTGCACATGGCGATAAGTGGCGAGAGCGTGTGTGACGAAGTACACCCCTGCAGGGTTATGATCTATTCTAATAGCCGCGTCCGTGGATATGGACTACTTGGAGACATATGTTGTTCATAGATAACCTCAATGGCTACTCAGAAAATTGTCAAGATAAGCGTGAGTGTCGTGGATGGCATTTCCATAGGGAGACGGAATGATTCCACGATAGTGTATTGTTGTGGTGTTAGTGGAATCGTGTGCGAGAAATCAAGTTGTAAAAATTATTTCAAAAAAAAATGCAAGTTGTCTAGCCACGAGTCAAATGCTGGCTTCCCGCATGAAACCCGACAATACCTTTTGATACCTTGCATGAGTAGTTAGTTCTCCTAAAGTCTTGCTGAGTACCTTCGTACTCATGTTTGCTTAATACATGTTGCAGAGGTTGCTAATGACCCTAATGGAGGGTTCTTCGTAGACATCGACGACGACGAGTAGCTGGTGTCCCAGCTACGATCTAGCCCTACGTCGGCTCTGTAGTATAGTCAGGCCATGTGCCTTCTAGTTGCCCTGTCTGTACTCAGACAGTTTATAACTCTTCCGCTGGCTTGTAATTGTATGACTGCTATTATGGGTCGTGAGATCCTTAATGTGTAATATTATGTGTGTGGCTCTTCCGAGCCTCTTAAATAAAGGTTGTATGTTTATGGTTATGTTGTGATGCCATCGATGTATCTATACATATCGGTATGCCATGCGTACGTGTGTCGTACTTGATATGTATGGGGTTCGATTACTTAGTCGTGAACTTTAGTAGCACTACTTACAAGGAAATGCCCCTTTATGATCCAACGAGCCTTGGTAGTTCGCTACTGCTCCGGACACAATGGTTGACCGGCATGTGTCCTTCTTAGCTGTTGTGTCTGTCCCCTTTGGGGAAATGTCACGCGATGTAATGGAGTGCTTGTAGCTTTCTACGACTCGTCTACATTCGCTGTTGACCGACACATGCTTTGTTGGGTCATGTATGCCTGTCCTTGTGCGGTACTGCCACTTTGGTTTATGACTAGACATGTCGATCCGGGTTCTTTGACATTGGATTGCTAGCGACACCTTCGCATACGTGAGTCAAAAGACGCAAACGGTCCCGGCTAAGGTAAGGCTGAAGCCGTGGAGTTAACCATGCTTGAGACCACAAAGGGATGCGATGTGTTACAGGCTGGATTCCTATGGCTTAGGATCGGGGTCCCGACATTTTGGATTTTTCGGGGATTTATAGGCGGCAGAAGTAGGGAAGACGAGCCACACGGGGCCCACACGCCTGCTAGGCTCAGGCCCCCCCTGGCCGCTCCTAGGGGGCTTGTGGCCTTCCGTGGTGGCCTTTGCCTTGGTTCTCACGCCCCGTGCGTATCTTCTGTTCTGAAAAAATCTTTTTGGAAGTTTTATTCCGTTTGGACTCCTTTTAATATTCTCCTATGAAAAGGGTCAAAAACACGGAAAAAACAGGAACTGCCCTTGGCACTGAGTTCATAAGTTAGTTCCAAAAATATAAAAAAAGGCATACAAAACATCAAAAGTTTGACAAGATAATAGCATGGAACCATAAAAAATTATAGATACGTTGGAGACGTCTCAAGCATCCCCAACCTTAACTCCTGCTCGTCCTCGAGTAGGGAAGTGATAAAGACATAATATTTGATGTGGAATGCTACCTAGCATATTTTTCCTTTGTAACTTCTTTCATGTGACATGAATGTTCAAATCCGTAAGATTCAAAATAATAGTTTTCTATTGACATGAGAACAATAATACTTCAAGCAAACTAGCAAGGTAATCATCAACTTTCGAAATAACAAGGCCAAAGAAAGTTATCCCTACAAAATCATATAGTCTGGCTATGCTCCATCATCCCCACACAACTAATTTAAATCATGCACAACCCCGGTATTGGCCAAGTAATTGTTTTCGCACTCTTACTTTCTCAAACCCTTTTCAACTCTCACGCAATACATGAGCGTGAGTCATGGATATAGCACTATAGGTGGAATACAGTGTGGTGGAGGTTGTGAGACAAAAATGAGGAGATGGTCACATCGACTCGGTGTATCAACGGCCTATGGAGATGCCCATTAATAGATATCAATATGATAGAGTAGGAATTACCATGCAATGGATGCACTTAGAGCTATAAGTATGTGAAAGCTCAAAAGGAGAACTAGTGGGTGTGCATCCATCTTGCTTGCTCACGAAGACCTAGGGCAATTTTGAGGAAGCCCATCATTGGAATATACAAGACAAGTTATATTATGAAGATTCCCACTAGCATATGGTGGTGACAAAATGAGAGACTCTCAATCATGAAGAACATGGTGCTATTATGAAGCATAAGTGTGGAAAAGATAGTAGCATTGTCCCTTCTCTCTTTTTCTCTCTTTTTTTGTTTGTTTGGGATCTTTGGCCTCTTTCCAAATCTCTCCTCTCTTCTTTCCTCACAAGGGACAATCCTCTAATAACGATGATCATCACACTTTAATTTACTCACAGCTCAATACTTAGAGCAATGATGACTCCTATAGGAAATGCCTCCGGTATACCGGGATGTGCAACGATCTAGCTTGGCGTTTGCCGTTGAAAACATCTCGCTAACTATCTTACGATCATGCAATGGCAATATGAAAGTGACGGCGCATGTCAAGAGACGGAATGGTGGGAGTTGCATGGTAATATATCTCGGAATGGCTATGATAATGCCATAGTAGATAGGTATGGTGGCTGTTTTGAGGAAGGCATATGGTGGGTTTGTGCACCGACGAAAGTTGCGCGGCACTAGAGAGGCTAGCAATGGTGAAAGGTGAAAGTGCATCTATACCATGGACTCACATTAGTCATGAAGAACTCACATACTTATTGCAAAAGTTTTTATTAGTAATCAAAACAAAGTGCTAAACGCATACTCCTAGGTGAAGGGTTGGTAGGTGTTAACCATCGCGCGATCCCGACCGCAACACAAAGGATGAAAATCAGTAGATCAATTAAGCTCCGACTTACTAACATAGCGGTTCACCATATGTGCATGTTACGGGAATCAATAACTTCAACACAATTATTTCTAGATTCACAACACCCTACTAACATAACTCTTAATATTACCAAATCCATGTCTCAAAACTATTTGAGAGGAATCAAACTTCTCTTTCTAATCAATGCACATGAAGATGGAAGTTTTATTGTATCCTCTTTGGGTACCTATCACCTTTGGGACTACTTTCATAGCACAAGCCAACTACCAACTTACTCTCAAAAAGATATAACTGAAGATCGGGAGTTCTTATTTCTCCAAAATATGACACCGCCGTGCTCTAAAAGATCTAAGTGAAGCACTTAGAGCAAAGTTATCTAGCTCAAAAGATATAAGTGAAGCACATATGGGCTAAATTGCCTAACTCAAAAGATATAAGTGAAGATCAAAGAGTATTCTAGCAAATTCATGATGAGTGCATGTCTCTCTCAAAAGGTGTGTAGCAAGGATGATTGTGACACAACAAAAATAAAAGACTCCTACGATACAAGACGCTCCAAGGAAAACACATATCATGTAATGTTACCGATGGATTGATAACGAAAGAGGGGATGCCTTCCCGGGGCATCCCCAAGCTTAGGCATTTTGGTGTCCTTGAATTTGGCTTGGGATGCCTTCGGCATCCCCAAGGTTGAGATCTGTCACGCCCAAGATGCGATCCTATCCTCAATTTGGCACGAAGGCCTCGTCAGGGATAGAAGCGCATGTCGTCGTGTCGCAAGAATGGATATCGTTACAAGTACATGTACTGAAAATAAGAGATATATAATAGAATTGGCTTACACTCGCCACAAGCTACATCAGAGTCACATCAGTACATTACATAATCATCAAGAGTAAGAGCAGGGTCCTACTACGGACGAAAACAAACGACAAAAGAAGAACGACGTCCATCCTTACTATCCCAGGCTGCCGGCCTGGAACCAATCCTAGATCGATGAAGAAGAAGAAGAAGAAGCAACTCCAAATGAACAATCAACGCGCTCGTTAAGATAGATCATTATCAAATAACCTTTACCTGTACCTGCAACTGGTGTTGTAGTAATCTGTGAGCCACCGGGGACTCAGCAATCTCATTTCTAAAGGTATCAAGGCTAGCAAAGCTTAATGGGTGAGGCAAGGTTAGGTGGTGAGGTTGCAGCAGCGGCTAAGCATATATATATGGTGGCTAACTTACGAGTACAAGAAATAAGAGGGGGGGAAGATCTACGCATAATGGACGTGAACTACCGATGATCAAATGAATGATCCTGAACACCTACCTACGTCAGACATAACCCCACCGTGTCCTCGATCGGAGAAGGAACTCACGTAAGAGATAGTCACGGTTACGCACACAGTTGGCATATTTTAATTAATTAACTTCAAGTTATCTAGAACCAGTGTTAAACAAAGTTTCCACATTGCCACATAACCGCGGGCATGGCTTTCCAAAAGGATTTAACCCTGCAGGGGTGCTCCAACTAGTCCATCAGGAAGCCAAATGCCGAGTTGCCCCGGGTGGCGTAAGTAAGCTGCTCCCTTTTGGACCAACACGCATGAGGAGCACTGGCCCGGGGGTTGATTAAATTTCCTCGGGTTAATTACTCCCTATGAAGTTCATTAGTTATTAGGCAAATGTAGTACCAAAGTTGGGCCCTGCCACACCAGCTTTAATCTAAAACGAATTATCAAGGGGGTCCCCATAACAACCCCAATCGTGTTAGGAGCTCTCATTTATGGAACATAACACCGGTAGCCGAAACTAAGGGGGCAAAGGTAGAACAAATTACCAGGCTAGAAAGGCCAAGCCTTCCACCTTATACCAAGTATATAGGTGCATTAAATTAAATAGCATTTAATAGGGTGATATAACAAGGAACCCAAGTTATCACCTGGAAGCAACTGCACCTGCAACTAGCAACGCTAACACAGGGTTAAGCAACCGGTAACATAGCCAATCAGTGGTTTGCTAGGTTGAACAGGTTGAAGGTTTCATGGCATTGTTGGGAGGCTCATATATAACATGTGGTAGGCAACGAGACATAATCAATAGAAGCGATAAAACTTGCATGGCAATGATAGTAATGGTATCTGGGGAAATGGTCATCTTGCCTGAGATCCCGCTTGGAAGAAGAATGCCACCGTGAAGCAGACGAACCCACGTAGTCGAACGGGTCCTCACAATCCGGCACGCTGCGGAACTCTATCGAGACGAAGCAAACCGGAAACACAAATCAACACACGGAATTCACCACACGGTGCACAACACAAATGATGCATGAGCGGTCGAATATATGCAAGGCGTGGCATGGCAATTCAGAACACTCAAACACTACACATTAAGTGAAGTTCAATATGCAACAAGTTGCATATTGACGAAACTCCACGTTTAATTATTTAGTTCTATCCTGATTAGATACATGACAATATTAAACATGGATACACATGGCAAGAGGTGAGGCGCAATTAATCTACCTATCTAGACATTTTAAATGAGGTCGGAAATGACATATAGCACCTACGACATGACCTCACATGTTAATTTACAATTATGTCCAGATTTGTCCTACACATATTTCACGTTTGTTAAACGGCAAAACAAAGTGGTTCACGAGAAACTACACGTCATTCGAGACGATTTACACATATCGATCACCTCCAACGGAGCTACGATTTAATAGCTACGAACAACACAGATCGTATGCTATGAATGCAACATTTATGCAATGTGTGTGAGTGCAAAGGGAAAAAAAGAAACATGGCCAAAATTGGGTACATGGGAGTCAAACCCAGTACCTCCTGGTTGCAAACGTAATATGCAAACCAGTAGGACTAGTGATTGAATATGTTCAAAAGACATGCCATATCTAGCTGAACTAGGAGCGGCCAGTGTTGACTTACAAAACAACAGAAGAAGGCAAAACAAAATAAGGGCACATGGGATTGGAACCCCAGATCCGTTGGATGAACACTGGTAGTTCTACCACCAGACTAATAAGTACTTGTCACTAAATTGATTAGACATCCACTAATCATGGCAAAAGTTGTTGTGCTAGAGAGGCAAAAACCAAAAAAAAATACTATGCATCAATTGGGATTCGATCCAGGACCTCTCTGGTGCAAAGTTGTAGCGCTAGCCAACTAGTCTACTTACATCCATAACAAGCAGACCACGGCTGGTCAAAAGAAACATATTTCAGATCGGTGATTACAGCATGGAAAACAGAGACGCGGCCATGGAGATGCTTGGAACGTGTGAGGGAAGTCAGGGACTAGGGCATTCGGGCCGGATTCGTGCCGAGAAGGTCACGGGCAATGCACTGGAGATGAAGGGGCCTTCGAGGGCGCCAAGGCAGAGTGCTCCTTCGCGTGTCCGTGACGATGGACATGGCAGAGCTGCTGCAACAGAAGAGACCATAGTGGAGGCGCAGGGCAATGGGTCTCCAGCAATGCGAGGAAGAGGAGGGAGCCAGATCCGCGACAGAGCCTATAGGATACATCTGCTCCCGGTTGTTAGGGAGAGTCCCCATGCCACGACGGCGAGCTCCTTCGGTGGCCATGGAGGTCCTGCTCGAGGGAGAGGAGAGAGAGAAGTACGGGAGGAAGAGAAATAGAGAAGGAGAGGGAGGCGATGCATGGCTACCTGGTCGGCTGTGCTCTGACGACCCACGATGGTCGGCCGACGATGTCGGGACCCCGATCCTAAGCCATAGGAATCCAGCCTGTAACACATCGCATCCCTTTGCAGTCTCACGCACGGTTAACTCCACGGCTGCAGCCTTACCTTAGCCGGGACCGTTTGTGTCTTTTGACTCACGTATGCAATAGTGTTTCTAGCATTCCAATGTCAAAGAACCCGGATCGACATGTCTAGTCATAAACCAAAGTGGCAGTACCGCACAAGGACAGGCATACATGACCCAACAAAGCAGGTGTCGGTCATCAGCGAACGTAGACGAGTCGTAGCAAGCTACAAGGACTCCATTACGTCGCGTGACATTTCCCAAAGGGGACAGACACAGCAGCTAGGAAGGACACATGCCGGTCAACCAATGTGTCCGGAGCAGTAGCGAACTACCAAGGCTCGTTGGATCACAAAGGGGCATTTCCTTGTAAGGAGTGCTACTAAAGTTCACGACTAGGTATTCGAACCCCATACATATCAAGTAAGACACACGTACGCATGCCATACCGATATCTATAGATACATCGATGGCATCACAACATAACCATAAACATACAAGCTTTATTGAAGAGGCTCGGAAGAGCCACACACATAATATTACACATTAAGGGTCTCACGACCCATAATAGCAGTCATTCAATTACAAGCCAGCGGAAGAGTTTTAAACTGTCTGAGTACAGACAGGGCAACTAAAGGGCACATGGCCTGACTATCCTACAGATCCAACGTAGGGCCAGATCGTAGCTGGGACACCAGCTACTCGTTGTCGTCGATGTCTACGAAGAACCCTCCATTAGGGTCATTAGCAACCTCTGCAACATTTATTAAACAAACATGAGTACGAAGGTACTCAGCAAGACTTTAGGAGGACTAACTACTCATGCAAGGTATCAAAAAGGTATTGTGGGGTTTCATGCGGAAAGCCAGCATTTCACTCATGGCTAGACAACTTGCATTTTTAAAATAGTTTTGACAACTTGATTTCTCGCACGCGAGTCCACTAACACCACAACAATACACTATCGTGGAATCATTCTGTCTCCGTACAGAAATGTCGTCCACGACACTCACGCTTATCTTGGCAATTTTATGAGTAGCCATTGAAGTTATCTATGAACAACATATGTCTCCAAGTAGTCCATATCCGCGGACGCGGCTATTCGAATAGATCATAACCCTGCAGGGGTGTACTTCGTCACACACGCTCTCGCCACTTATCGCCATGTGCACGTCATGCACCTCGGCAACCCTCAAGCGGAAGCCCAGCGAGGGAGTCGGCCACGACCGTTAACCACACTAGTACCTAGTCCAGGTTTATCGCCTATCTGAGAGTAACCCGTACGGAAGTCCGGCCGAGGTTTCCGCCACGGCCTCAAACGATGTGCGCAGGGTTCCCAGGCCCACCATCCAGGTGCCACTTGGTACACCGTGCCACAGCCTACCGCATCACGGTCCACCTCTTAGGTCAGCACCATGCACGGCCTCCAGCATTTCTATAAACACCAGAAACTACTTGCAACTCCTGGACCGAGTACTAAGCGATTAATAGGCCGAGCGGGGTCATATTTCAGGGCCCAGCATGTGGTAGTATCTAGTCTTGGATTACATACACGGAGCTCAGTTCCTAAGGACGGTTCCAATGAAACAACCCGCCATGTACTCCTACATAGCCTTTCACCGGTACCTTTACAAAATCAAGTTCAACACACAACCTTTGCTCACCGAACACATTCTCACAATTTTGTTCATCTCCCAGATGACAGACCATACACAACTCTAAGCATAGCATGCATAGCAGGATAAGGCACATCATAGCTCAAGCAACTACCAGGTATGCTAGGTTGCAAGGTTCGGCTATTTACTGTGACAAGGTTAGGTCATGCAAAGGAAGTGGGTTCAACTAACGTGGCAAAAGCAGTTGAAGCATTTGATCCTAATGCAATAAATAAGTGCAGGAGCAAGAACATGGGAATTATCGGGATGATCAAAGGGGTTGCTTGCCTTGTTGCTCAGAGGAGGAACGATATCCGTCAGACGGATATTCGGTGGAATCCGGGGGTGCGGAACCTACCGAAAAGAATGGTAACATTCAATAACAATCATATGCAATCAAAATGATGCATGAGCATGGCATGAGAATGCAAAGTGATAAGTTATTATTTTCAACATGTATTAGGTTTAGAGTTGATTTGAATCTCATTCGAATAGCAATTCAAACGGAGCCTTCTCGGATACCGGTTTAATTGATTCGACCTGATGCTCAGATCAACTTGATGTTAGCATGCATGAAATGTCATGTTATGGTACTGATGTGTAATTAGGACAGTGTGTGATCATGGCATTAATAATGAAATTTGAATATTTTCCAAATTCCATTTAAAAAGTAATTATAAGAATTGGATTAATCCTTATTCCACATTTTAGGGTTCTGTAACTTTTTCAAACATAGTTGAAAATAGCATAATCAGAATCCTTGAATTTTTCTGATACTTTTTCATATATAAATTATTTTCATTGGAGTTACAGATTAATTTCTATGATTTTTACAAGTTTTAGCAATTTACTGGAATTATTTCTATACTGGAAATTCTATTTATTGCATCAGGCTGACGTCAGCAGGTCAGCCGACCTGTTCAGGTCAAACCTGACAGGGGGGACCCACTGGTCAGTGACCCCAGGGGCTAATCCCGCGCTGACCAGCCCCTAATTGGGGTTTGACCAGGCGTGGGGCCCTCTGGCAGCGACTGAGGGGAGGGCAATTACGCCCTAATGGTCGGCCACGTCGACGCCCACCGGAGGGTGGTCGCCGGCGACCAAACCCGTGGCGGAGGGCTCGCTGGAGACGACCTAATCGGCGCTGCACAGCACCAATTCGAGCGCGGTTTGCAGCTACGGAACGCTGGCGAAGTGGCCGATCTGGCAGGGGCATCAGGGGAGGGTAGGGTCGCCGGGAGAGGCGCCGGCGACGAGCCGGAGCGGCGGCCGAAGCTCGGCCTTCTATGAGCGATGGCTCTAGGGCACGGGGAGGGCAGCTGGAGGGCTCATCGCACTCCTGGAGGCTCCAGGAGCTCGAATCCTAGCTCGAGCGCGTGGATCAGACACCACAGCGACGGCGACGACATGACCGGCGGCGAGAAGCTCTCGGCCTTGGTGGGGAACGAGGCTATGATGCACGGGAGAGCGTGGGGCGAGAGGGGAAACGACGACGAGCTCACGGCGGTTCCGATGGTGCTGTTGAGGGGCTCGGGGATGCGCCGGAGGGAGCGAATCGACGGGAGAGGTTCGGCGGCCGGAGGTGGAAGACGATGGCGTTGGGGGCGATGCAGAGCTCGAGGAAGCTTCGGCTTCTGCAGAGATGACCAGGGCGACGAGGCGGAGCTAACGGACTACTCGGAGGAGGGTTCCCATGGCTAGAGGTGCTGCGGCTCGAGCTCGAGCTCGGCTCCAATGGCGGCAGCAGGAAGGAGGAAGAGATCCGAGAGGAGGGAGAGAGTTAGCGCTGGGAATGGATAGAGGAGGCCTCGGGGAGCTTATCCCCGGCCTTGCCAGCGCGAGGCGGCGGCCAGGAAGGCGCACAGGTGTGTGGCCGCGCCGGAGGAGGCTGCGGCCACCTCCTGCTCCTACTGGCGCGAGGGAGGGGACGAGCCACGGAGATGGGCCGGGCCAGGCTTAGGCGACAGGTAAGAGTTTCCCATTTTTTCTGTTTTTGTTTTTCTGTTTTGCTAACTATTGTTTTGCTATTTGTTTCAGCTCCAAATCAAAAAGTAAAAACTATTTTAGACCTCCTGAAATATTGTTATAATATTCCCAACCATCTCCAAAGTTTTCAACATTTTTGAAAATTTATAGTTTCTGATTTCAAATTTAAAATTTGAAACCAGTGGCTTTTTGCATTAATTTAAAATGCTTAAAGTGTCAAGAAAATAGTTTTCTCCAATGCTCATTTACTTTCATGATTTATCAGAAAGTTTGAACATTTCTTGAGGCCATTTTGGGTTCATTGATTTCAACTAGTTTGAAATTTTCTTTATTTAAAGTAGTGGCTATGGTTTTGAATTTTTCCTTTGCCACTTTCTTGTTCTTATTGAAAAATCTTAGATGCAAATGCAAAGAAGACATGAGCACAAGGCTAACTTGCTTAAGGGTTAGGGATGTGACAACTCACCCCCACTCAAAAGAATCTCGTCCCGAGATTTAGAAGTCGTCGGGAATAACGCAGGATACTCAAGTCGGAGACGATCCTCTCTTTCCCAAGTTGCCTCCTTTTCAGAATGGTTTGACCATTGAACTTTAAGAAACTTGAGCTTTCGACGTCGAGTGGTACGCTCAGCTTGATCAAGAATACGCACGGGGTATTCTCGGTATGAAAGGTTATCTTGTAGATCAAGCGTTTCGTGGTCCACTTAACGGATTGGATCCGAAAAGCGACGCCTGAGTTGCGAGACGTGGAAAACATCATGAACCTTGGAAAGATGCAGAGGAAGTTCCAACTGGTAGGCAACTTCTCCTCGTTTGGCAAGAATGCGAAAAGGACCAATGTAACGAGGAGCCAATTTGCCCTTGATACCGAATCGATGGGTACCCTTCAAAGGTGTAACCCGAAGGTAAGCCTTCTCGTCAACTTCAAAGGTCACAGCCTTATGATGACGATCATATTGGCTCTTTTGACGAGACTAGGCTGTTTTCAACTTTTCACGAATAATGCAAACCTGCTCTTCTTCATCCTGGATCATATCCGGGCCAAAGAGTTGCCTCTCCCCAGTTTCTGACCAATTAAGAGGTGTTCGACATCTTCGTCCACAGAGAACTTCAAAAGGGGCTTTTCCCAAGCTTGATTGGTAACTATTGTTATAAGAGAATTCGGGGAATGGAAGACACTTCTCCCAATTCATACCGAATGAAATAACACAAGCTCGGAGCATATCTTCTAGGATTTGATTCACTCTTTCTACTTGACCACTTGATTGGGGATGGAAATCAGTGCTAAAAGATAAGTGAGTCCCCATGGCTTTTTGGAAACTTTCCCAAAAGCGAGAAGTAAAGATACTTCCACGGTCCGAGTTAATCTCCAGGGGAACACCATGAAGAGACACTATTCGAGAGAGATATAATTCTGCTAGCTGGCTAGCTGTTATACTCTCACGAACGGGAAGAAAATGAGCCACTTTGGAAAGACGGTCAATGACCACAAAGATAGCATTATTCCCTTTCTTGGTCTTGGGAAATCCAGTAATGAAATCCATGCTAACTTTATCCCATTTCCATTCAGGAATAGCTAGAGGCTGAAGAGTGCCAGCAGGCCTTTGATATTCTGCCTTAACTCGACGACAAACGTCGCAGTTAGCAACGAACTCAGCAATTTCTCTCTTCATCCTAGTCCACCAGAACCTCTAGTGTAGGTCCTGATACATCTTGGTACTACCGGGATGAATGGTCAGAGGAGAATCATGAGCCTCCTTAAGGATTAACTGCCTTAGATGTGGATTCTTAGGAACCACTAAACGATTCTGGAAGAACACAACACCTTGATCGTTCATGGAAAATTCTTTAGCGTTTCCGCTAAAAATATTCTCCTTGATCCGTGATATACCCTTGTCACGCTTTTGCCCAGCTATAATTTGATCCTTAAGAGTAGGCTTCGCCACCAGGGTAGAAAGGAATCCTTGAGGAACAATATGAAGATTTAACTTCCGAAAGTCCTCATGGAGATGTGGTTGACCTTGTTGTAGCATCGAATTGTTACAATAAGATTTATGACTTAGCACATCGGCCATAACACTTGGCGTTCCCCGGGGTGTAAGTTATCCCTAAATCGTAATCCGAGATCAACTCAACCCACCGACTTTGCCTGAGATTCAAATCCGGCTGGGTGAAAATATATTTCAGACTTTGGTGATCAGTGAATATTTCACAAAGGTTACCCAGAAGGTAATGTCGCCAGGTTTTTAGTTCATGGACCACAACTGCAAGCTCAAGGTCATGTGTGGGATAATTATCCTCATGTGGACGCAACTGTCGAGATGTGTATGCAATCACATGACAATCTTGCATGAGAATGCAACCTAATCCTTGTCGCGAGGCGTCGCAATAGATAACAAAGTCCTTTGAAAAATCTGGTGGTAGCAATACAGGTGCGGAAGTCAGGCGTCTTTTCAGTTCCTGAAAACTATGCTCACACTGTGGTGTCCACTCAAACTTTTTATCTTTCTTGAGGAGTTCAGTTAGAGGCTTTCTAACCTTGGAGAAATTCTCGACAAAGCGGCGACAATAGCTCGCTAGACCAAGAAAACTCCTGACTTGCTTAACCGATTCTGGTTGAGTCCAATCAAGGACAGCTTGAACTCTCTCGGGATTGACAGCAATACCCTTACCAGAGATTACGTGTCCTAGATAGGTCACTTCTGGTAACCAGAATTCACATTTTGAAAATTTGGCATAAAGGCGATGCTCTCGAAGTTTCATCAATACCATCCTTAGATGCTCGGCATGTTCTTCTTCATTCTTCGAGTAGATGAGAATATCATCGAGGTATACTACGACGAATTTATCCAAATACTCCAGGAAGATTGAATTCATTAGCCGAGAGAAGTTGGCTGGGGCATTGGTTAAACCGAAGGACATAACGGTGTACTCATATTGGCCATAACGAGTAACAAAAGCCGTTTTTGGAATGTCCCCGTTCTTAATCTTGATTTGATGGTATCCCAACCTCAAATCCATGTTGGAGAAGACTGAGGATCCAGTGAGCTGATCGTACAGATCGTTTATCCTGGGGAGCGGATACTTGTTCTTTATGGTGACCAGATTAACTGGTCGGTAATCTACAACCATCTGATCCGTTCCGTCTTTCTTCTTGACGAAGAGGACGGGGCAAGCCAAGGAGAAGAGCTAGGAAGAATGAAACCCTTGTTCAATGCCTCATCTAGTTGCTTCTTAAGTTCGGCTAGCTCCAGGGGTGCCATCTTATAAGGTCTTCTGGCTATTGGGACAGTTCCCGGAACAAGATCTATTACAAACTCTACATCTCTGTGAGGTGGAATTCCTGGCAGTTCCTCTGGAAAAACATCCGGGAAGTCACGGACTACCGGAATGTCTTCAAGTTCCGGAAGAGGGCTGGCATTTAGGGAATAGAGTTGGCATTTGGCAACTCGAGTAGAGACATTTACTATCTCACCCGAGGGATGGGTAAGCTGGACATTTGTAAAATGAGTATCAATCTTGGCATAGTGAGCTGACATCCAGTCCATGCCCAAGATGATATTAATATCCGAAGATTTCAATGCTATCAATGAGGCTAGAAAAACTAGCCTGTCTACTAGAATTTCATTGTCATAGGTTATCCTAGAGGTTTGCCATTTACTACCAGGGGTTTGGACAACCAATGGGATTGGCATATCACAAAAAGACATGTTATGCAACTGTGCATAACTTTCTGAAATGAAGGAATGAGAAGACCCAGTGTCAAAGAGAACGGACGTTGGGTGATGATTAACAAGAAGCGTACCTAGCATGACGTCGGGATCCTCTGCAGCTTCTTCTGCTGACACATAGTTCACACGGCCACGTGCAGGAGTTGGCTTCACATAGTAAGCTTTGCCCGACTTGGCCTGCCCGACGGTCTTTCCGGGTTGCTTGGCACCCACATTCTGAGGACACTCACGGGAATAGTGCCCTGGTTCTCCACACTTGTAGCATATCACTTGGTTGGCACGTGGTGCAGCATTGCTAGCTGGACCACCATAAGCTTTTGCTGGAGGGTTGGCCTGATTCGTCTAAGGCGCCATGTAGGATGGCCTCGGAGTGTATCTTGGCGGCAGAGAACTGTTCAGAACCCACAGCCTGTGTTTTGGAAAAGCGGAACCAGAAGACGAGCCAAAGTCACGGGAGTGCTTCCTTGTGGCTTCGAAGTCAGTATGACCAGTCTCGGCACTGATCGCTTTGTTGACTAGGGCTTGAAAACATGCACACTCATGGAGGCGTAGATCACGAGGGAGTTCAGGGCTCAGACCCTTACGGAATCTTGCGTGCTTCTTGGCATCAGTAGACACCTCCTCGGTTGCATAGCGGGCGAGGTTACCGAACTCGCGGCTATAGGCATCCACAGACAACTTTCCCTGAGTGAAGGCACAAAACTCCTCTCTCTTTCTGTCCATCAGGCCCTCTGGAATATGGTGCAGACGAAAAGCTGCACTGAAGTCTGCCCATGTGGCCACTGGTTCAGCGGGACGCATAGCTTCAAAGTTCTCCCACCACAGATTGGCGGGTCCTTCCAGGAAATACGCCGCAAAGGTCACCTTGTCGGCCTCAGACACATTCGCAGAGCGAATCTTGCGTGAGATGCTGCACAGCCAGTCATCAGCGTCGAGGGGATCGACGGAATGATGAAACTTTGGAGGATTCAGCTTCACAAAGTCATTAAGGGACACTGCAGCATTCCTAGGCTGTCCAGCCGTATTCTGCTCAATACGCTCTAGCAGTCGATTGGTCTCCCTTTTGTTTCTCTCTGCCTCAAGCATCACTTCCACCAGAGAAGGCGGGTGAGGCAGGTCTTCCTGCGACACTTGACTACCCTCACCTTGGTCATGAGCAGGGGCACGGTTCAACCTGGTGAACACCATCCTGACAAACAACTCACAGCTTAGACCAAAATCATATCAATACTAGATATGGATTAAGAATGTACTGAACACACGGAATGCGGAAATGAATATCCGAACAGCATGGTAACAAGCAACTGCTATATATACACCATGGTTCATACACACCCTTACATAGTTCAGTACAACCTTAACCGAAGAGCAAGCTACTGAGATTATGAACTACTCATCAGAGGCTTACAAGCTTCCTGTACATTATTTATCTAGGCCTCCGGAATTCATTTCACATCACATGCATACTTCACAAGTCACGCAGGACTGTGAACGTACGGCTACTACCATACTATCCTTCCGCTCACAGCTCAGGCATCCGCATAGAACATCTCATAGAGATTACCTCCATGACCTGGAAGCTCAACCTGCGGATCAGGAAACACTCTAGCCTGAGATCCCTGGGATCCATAAGGACACGGATGTGGCCTTGGTCCCCTGACTGGTGGTAAGAGGGGTCCCCGAAGAGGTGTGACTCCTCCTATAGCTGGCCAGTCAACGTGGGCCGGAAGATGGGTCCTAACAGGGTTCAGCATCTCCAACTCTCCATACCCTGTCTGGACTACCGGTGCCAGCTGCGTCAAAGTTGTCCACAGACGGGCGCGGGTAGCATAAAGCTCCATGCGGAGAGCACGAGCATCCCTGTCTCTGTTCTCTAGTATCTCAACAGTGGACTGCAGTAGTGGATCCTCCATAGAAGAATCAAAATAGACTTCACTGAGGTATCCCTCTTCACCAGGCTGAGAGGCCGGAACATAGCAGAACTCTGAATTCTGCAGCAGTGCATGTCTCGCTCTCATAATGGTCAGCATTGAATATGCAGCATCTTGTACTGCCATGTCAACAGTGACCCCCAACCCATAGGACCAATGGATTGGCTTCTCCGCTCCAGGCTAATCTGGAAATACCCTAACAGTGCAGATGTACTGGCTCTGGTTGAAGTCTCGGTACTGTTCCTCCACTGTGTACTTGGGGTACCAGCGGTAACCGCACACCGACATCACCCTGACCAGCATGGCCGTATGACCCGGCACATCAATGCACCTGGTCAAACGTACCACCTGACGAGAAGGACGGCTAGGCATCTGTAAATAGAGAGTAATGCAAAAGCATTAGAGCTCCGAATGCAAAATTGGGCAGCATAACGGCTGTAAATGCTCAAAACAAATTTTGAGATAACCCAAAATGGAATAGCGTAACCACTCAACTATCAAGTTCAACTCTCTGATCATCAAACTTACTTCCTGCTTCCTAGGAATAGAAGAAACCCAATGTCTCTTGACCCGCAGTCCTATAATCTACCGATCAGAACACGAGCCTAGAAGAAGATGAGTAACCTAGTCCTTAATTCCCGCAGAAAAGACGAGGATGACCAGAATAGAAATAACTTGAGAAGAGAACAAGAGTCTTACGTTCCCTTCCACAACAATTCCCTTATATATAACTAAAGCAATTCTAGACTCAACTTCGACTAGTTTGGCTTAGTAATCCTATAGTCAGTCAGGCTCTGATACCAACGCTGTCGGGACCCCGATCCTAAGCCATAGGAATCCAGCATGTAACACATTGCATCCCTTTGCGGTCTCACACACGGTTAACTCCACGGCTGCAGCCTTACCTTAGCCGGGACCGTTTGCGTCTTTTGACTCACGTATGCAATAGTGTTGCTAGCATTCCAATGTCAAAGAACCAGGATCGACATGTCTAGTCATAAACCAAAGTGGCAGTACCGCACAAGGACAGGCATACATGACCCAACAAAGCAGGTGTCGGTCATCAGCGAACGTAGACGAGTCGTAGCAAGCTACAAGGACTCCATTACGTCGCGTGACATTTCCCAAAGGGGACAGACACAGCAGCTAGGAAGGACACATGCCGGTCAACCAATGTGTCCCGAGCAGTAGCGAACTACCAAGGCTCGTTGGATCACAAAGGGGCATTTCCTTGTAAGGAGTGCTACTAAAGTTCACGACTAGGTATTCGAACCCCATACATATCAAGTAAGACACACGTACGCATGGCCTATCGATATGTATAGATACATCGATGTAATCACAAAATAACCACAAACATACAAGCTTTATTTAAGAGGCTGGAAGAGCCACACACATAATATTACACATTAAGGGTCTCACGAGCCATAATAGCAGTCATTCAATTACAAGCCAGCGGAAGAGTTTTAAACTGTCTGAGTACAGACAGGGCAACTAAAGGGCACATGACCTGACTATACTACAGATCCAACGTAGGGCCAGATCGTAGCTGGGACACCAGCTACTCGTCGTCGTCGATGTCTACGAAGAACCCTCCATTAGGGTCATTAGCAACCTCTGCAACATTTATTAAACAAACATGAGTACGAAGGTACTCAGCAAGACTTTAGGAGGACTAACTACTCATGCAAGGTATCAAAAAGGTATTGTGGGGTTTCATGCGGAAAGCCAGCATTTGACTCGTGGCTAGACAACTTGCATTTTTCAAATAGTTTTGACAACTTGATTTCTCGCACGCGAGTCCACTAACACCACAACAATACACTATCGTGGAATCATTCCATATCCGTACGGAAATGCTATCCACGACACTCACGCTTATCTTGGCAATTTTATGAGTAGCCATTGAAGTTATCCATGAACAACATATGTCTCCAAGTAGTCCATATCCGCGGACGCAGCTATTCGAATAGATCATAACCCTGCACGGGTGTACTTTGTCACACATGCTCTCGCCACTTATCACCATGTGCACGTCATGCACCTCGGCAACCTTCAAGCGGAAGCCTAGCAAGGGAGTCGGCCACGACCGTTAACCACACTAGTACCTAGTCCAGGTTTATCGCCTATCTGAGAGTAACCCGTACGGAAGTCCGGCCGAGGTTTCCGCCACGGCCTCAAACGATGTGCGCAGGGTTCCCAGGCCCACCATCCGGGTGCCACTTGGTACACCGTGCCACTGCCTACCGCATCACGGTCCACCTCTCAAGTCAGCACCATGCACGGCCTCCAGCATTTCTATAAACACCAGAAACTACTTGCAACTCCTGGACCGAGTACTAAGCGATTAATAGGCCGAGCGGGGTCATATTTCAGGGCCCAGCATGTGGTAGTATCTAGTCTTGGATTACATACACGGAGCTCAGTTCCTAAGGACAGTTCCAATGAAACAACCCGCCATGTACTCCTACATAGCCTTTCACCGGTACCTTTACAAAATCAAGTTCAACACACAACCTTTGCTCATCGAACACATTCTCACAATTCTGTTCATCTCCCAGATGACAGACCATACACAACTCTAAGCATAGCATGCATAACAGGATAAGGCACATCATAGCTCAAGCAACTACCAGGTATGCTAGGTTGCAAGGTTCGGCTATTTACTGTGACAAGGTTAGGTCATGCAAAGGAAGTGGGTTCAACTAACGTGGCAAAAGCAGTTGAAGCATTTGATCCTAATGCAATAAATAAGTGCAGGAGCAAGAACATGGGAATTATCGGGATGATCAAAGGGGTTGCTTGCCTTGTTGCTCAGAGGAGGAACGATATCCGTCACACGGATATTCGGTGGAATCCGGGGGTGCGGAGCCTACCGAAAAGAATGGTAACATTCAATAACAATCATATGCAATCAAAATGATGCATGAGCATGGCATGAGAATGCAAAGTGATAAGTTATTATTTTCAACATGTATTAGGTTTAGAGTTGATTTGAATCTCATTCGAATAGCAATTCAAACGGGGCCTTCTCGGATACCGGTTTAATTGATTCGACCTGATGCTCAGATCAACTTGATGTTAGCATGCATGAAATGTCATGTTATGGTACTGATGTGTAATTAGGACAGTGTGTGATCATGGCATTAATAATAAAATTTGAATATTTTCCAAATTCCATTTAAAAAGTAATTATAAGAATTGGATTAATCCTTATTCCACATTTTAGGGTTCTTTAACTTTTTCAAACATAGTTGAAAATAGCATAATCAGAATCCTTGAATTTTTCTGATACTTTTTCATATATAAATTATTTTCATTAGAGTTACAGATTAATTTCTATGATTTTTACAAGTTTTAGCAATTTACTGGAATTATTTCTATACTGGAAATTCTATTTATTGTATCAGGCTGACGTCAGCAGGTCAGCCGACCTGTTCAGGTCAAACCTGACAGGGGGGACCCACTGGTCAGTGACCCAGGGGCTAACCCCGCGCTGACCAGCCCCTAATTGGGGTTTGACCAGGTGTGGGGCCCTCTGGCAGCGACTGAGGGGAGGGCAATTACGCCCTAATGGTCGGCCACGTCGACGCCCACCGGAGGGTGGTCGCCGGCGACCAAGCCCGCGGCGGAGGGCTCGCCGGAGACGACCTAATCGGCACTGCACAGCACCAATTCGAGCGCGGTTTGCAGCTACGGAACGCTGGCGAAGTGGCCGATCTGGCAGGGGCATCAGGGGAGGCTAGGGTCGCCGGGAGAGGCGCCCGCGACGAGCCGGAGCGGCGGCCGAAGCTCGGCCTTCTACGAGCGATGGCTCTAGGGCATGGGGAGGGTAGCTGGAGGGCTCATCGCACTCCTGGAGGCTCCAGGAGCTCGAATCCTAGCTCGAGCGCGTGGATCGGACACCACAGCGACGGCGACGACATGACCGCCGGCGAGAAGCTCTCGGCCTTGGTGGGGAACGAGGCTACGATGCACGGGAGAGCGTGGGGCAAGAGGGGAAACGACGACGAGCTCACGGTGGTTCCGATGGTGCTGTTGAGGGGCTCGGGGATGCGCCGGAGGGAGCGAATCGACGGGAGTGGTCTGGCGGCCGGAGGTGGAAGACGATGGCGTTGGGGGCGATGCAGAGCTCGGGGAAGTTTCGGCTTCTGCAGAGATGACCAGGGCGACGAGGCGGAGCTAACGGACTACTCGGAGGAGGGTTCCCGTGGTAGAGGTGCTGCGGCTCGAGCTCGAGCTCGGCTCCAGTGGCGGCAGCAGGAAGGAGGAAGAGATCCAAGAGGAGGGAGAGAGTTAGTGCTGGGAATGGATAGAGGAGGCCTTGGGGAGCTTATCCCCGGCCTTGCCAGCGCGAGGCGGCGGCCAGGCAGGCGCACAGGTGCGTGGCCGCGCCGGAGGAGGCGGCGGCCACCTCCTGCTCCTACTAGCGCGAGGGAGGGGACGAGCCAGGGAGATGGGCCGGGCCAGGCTTAGGCGACAGGTAAGAGTTTCCCATTTTTTTCTGTTTCTGTTTTTCTGTTTTGCTAACTATTGTTTTGCTATTTATTTCAGCTCCAAAACAAAAAGTAAAAACTATTTTAGACCTCCTGAAATATTGTTATAATATTCCCAACCATCTCCAAAGTTTTCAACATTTTTGAAAATTTATAGTTACTGATTTCAAATTTAAAATTTGAAACCAGTGGCTTTTTGCATTAATTTAAAATGCTTAAAGTGTCAAGAAAATAGTTTTCTCCAATGCTCATTTACTTTCATGATATATCAGAAAGTTTGAACATTTCTTGAGGCCATCTTGGGTTCATTGATTTCAACTAGTTTGAAATTTTCTTTATTTAAAGTAGTGGCTAGGGTTTTGAGGTTTTCCTTTGCCACTTTCTTGTTCTTATTGAAAAATCTTAGATGCAAATGCAAAGAAGACATGAGCACAAGGCTAACTTGCTTAAGGGTTAGGGATGTGACAGACGAGCTACCAGTGGCGGCGCCGCAGGGCTGGAGGCTGTAGTCGCTCGGGCTCGGGTGCACGATCTTGGGGAAGGAGTTGGGAGCGAGTATAGTGGTGGCGTCGGCTGGGAGGATTTATTTTAGGATTAGGTCTAGGGTTTGACTAAAATGGACTAGGGGTGGACTAAATGCCGCAAATGGATTAGCTTAAGGGGCATTAGGATCTTCCGATTAAATCGGACGGTCGGAAATGGCTAGGTTAGGGAGTCCAGTTGACAAACCTATGACAGTTTGCGGTAAAACGGGGTTGATCCGGATCCAACGGTCACGACCGCTGGGTTCGGATTCCAGGAGGTTTCTAGGTTTGGTTGTGCATAGGGTCGGTGAACTGTGCAGAGGGGCTAGGCGGGGATGAGAGGGAAAACGGCACCCGACAACTATTTGAAAACACCGACAAAATGTCCGACAATAGCCCAAATACGGTGCCGCTACGGTCGACCGTTCAGGTACCAGACGGACTCCGATCGTGACGAAATTTTACAGGCGGCCTACCCCCTATCAGAGAAAGTTTTCAACACGCTTTTAAAACAGGGTTTTGACGATGCCGCGGGCGCGTGTGTGTCCGGTCGGGCTCAGAACGGACAACGACGAGAATCGGGAACTATCAACAGATGAAAGTATGGAAAACTGGCGGCAACGGGATGCCGATGCAATGCTGATGATGTACGTGGTGTGATGATGATGCGACAAAAGAAAATAGACAAACGACGAGGATCTCGCCCCGAGATCCAAGAATGAAAGGGGTGAGAGGATGAGAAAGAACAAGAGGTAAAAACTTAGTCACTTCTTTGACAAATGAGTGAAACCAACGATCCTTGAAGGTTGCAACGAGATGAGGAATGATATGAGAAGGAAGCAAGAATTCATGGAAAATTTCGGCAGCACTTCGGTAGGAAAATGGGACAAAAAATTCGATAAGAAGAGAGAATTAGACAATATACATAACAAACAACTAAATAGAACAAGGGAACACCACAATCTTGGTAGAACAAGATGATAGACCCAAAAGAGCAATATCACAATGCCTCCGGAACCAGAGAATATGAACTCACTCAAGCGGAAGAAGAGAATGAAGAAAAGTATGACAACTACTAACTCCAATGAACTTGGCAAGCAACCTTGCAAGAAGAATTGAACGAAGTTGTTGGAAAAACAACAACGAAAAGAACAAGATAGTAGTGGGCTTATGAAAATTATCTGAACATATATGAGGTGACAACCAACCACTAACAGAAACAAGGATAGATTGGGAGCAACAAGATATGAACAATTCTTACCCCAAGAGGATACATTGTGAACTTGGAATAATGACAAGCACCATGAAAGCAGCAACCCATAGGAAAAGCTTTAGGTGAAATCCAAACCAAGATAGCTCAATGAAGAAACCATGGGTTGAAATATGTCATGATCAAAGAATTGGTGGTTTAAATATCTCATTCTTGAAAGGAAAACTCTTCGAGGCTCCTACACTAACAAGAATGCTATAATACCACCTCAAAGGATAAAGGAGAACAAATGCACTTGGAAATGCAAGAGAAGAAAACTTGAGGTACTCCAACAAGAATCTTGAGGAACACTTAGGGAAAAACACATCCTTGAAAAATCACCATGACGAGCCTCCGATTCAAAAGGATGATGCAAGATAAGAAGGAAGAAAGATAATATTAAGACCTAGCGAAGACTTAGATGAAGCCTCACGAAGAGATACTTGAGAAAACTTGAAACTCCGGAAAAAAAATAAGAACACTTGAGAAAAAGGAATTGATATCGTGAGCCACTCCGGACGAAGAATTGAAATCATTTGATGAAACAAGAATAAGAATTATGTTATGCTAATCCTTCATCAAGTTAAATTGATGACAAGCAATGGATTTAGCATACAACTTATTCTTCTTGAAAGAATCTTGAAGAGACTGAGAGATAATCACCACTTGAAGCATAATTGAAGGAAGCATCGGTACGAATTCACAATTGAATGGGAAAACCAAGAATTAATGGAGATACCAGAGAATGAAAAGATCATGAGCCACCTAACAGAAAACTTGAATAAGGCACCAGAATAATCGAGAGACGAACGAAGAGACAACAATTGAGAAGAATCGAGGATGAAAGCTGAAAGCTGAGAACGAAGAATCTTCTAAAATGATGGCCTTCGGAGGAATGAGAATGAAAACAACTCAGAAAAGCACCGGATAGCGAGAAATGGATTCTCGTGATTGGGAACAAATTCAAGATGATAACACGAAGCTGAAATGATGAATCTCCAAGAGAATGGACCAAGATTAGAGAGAAACACCCCTTCGCATTTGCAAGCTGAGAATGATGACGAGGAACAACACCAAGAATAACTGAGGCACTTCGGAATAATGAAGAATGAAATGTTGACCCAAATATGAGAATTAATTCGAATATGCCTTGGAGAAGGGATATGACTGATGAAATTCATACTTACATCATAGTTGAAAATAAATAAAGATCTCCGAAAGGATTACAAGAGATAGATAAGATCCTGGGAAAACCTGTGGGTTATGGGGCCACTCAAAGAAACCACAATTGAAAAGATTGCTTAGAAGAGAGATATTGCACCGGTATAAAGAAAAACTTGATGAGGTTGAGCACCTCAAAATAAATGAATGAATTGAAAACAAGAATATCTGAGATAACTTCAGCACTCCGGATAGACTAGAGAGAAATGAATAACAAGATAGGCTGATACTAATCTCCAACATAGGAAAGAATTACAAGGACGAAAAGGATATGATGAACACGGACAACTGAATTGAATTCACCGGAGAAGATAACATGACTGAATAATGATGAACACGAAGCTCTTGAGAATCTTCACAATGAATCACCGGGTAAGAGAGAAAATAACAGACAGCGGAAGCACAATGAAAAGAAAACTCTTGGATGAAAATTGAATTGCTGAGAAAAAGGGCGGGAGGGAGGGGAAAACAAAAGACAACTTGGAAAAGATGAGATGAACTCCAAAAGACATGAGAGATTGATCTTGCAAAAATTGGAGAGGATGGAATTCACTGAAGAGAAGCACACCGGTTGGAAAGGAATTAACATGACGACTCCGGTTGACAAGAATTGATATGACAACCTGATTGAGAAAAAGAATTAGCTCTCTCATATGAATATGAGAACACTACTTAGAAAAGATCTAAAATCACCACCTAACATCGAAGCAACACGAATTACCATATTCCAACAAAACAAGGATGTGGCTTGCAATTAGCCAGAACAAACTCATGAGAAAGATTCCGTTTGATATTTTCGTGGACAGGATTGCACGGGCTCGAACCTTAAAGTAGCCATCAAGTGCAAGGCAGTGCACCCGACAAACGAAGCGTCCCCGAGTCGTAGCAAGCTACAAGGACTCTTTAAGACACAACGTGTATTGCTGTAAGTCGACCGTGAACAAACGAATCCACTAGATGTCGAACCCCAACCTAACATCATGCATTTGTTGGAAGATTGTCCTATAAGTAACTACTTGAATTCCCACCTATGAATTCCCGAAATATCTGGTCATGCAATCTGGTACACGGATACAAGGAGTAATATCACACAACTCCTATACTAACCCGTCACCTGTATCACATCTGTCAACACACAACCAGAATCTCGGACCTTCATCTACAACAGACCCTCGTGATCACAACGATACAAAGTATGGCAGTACTCCCGAACAATCTGCACCAAAACTGGGGACATCGGGGTTATCTCGCCACTACTAGTATTGAAGAAATTACGAACGTCCTTCGTTCTGAGATACTAAGAAATCTGAATGATAACGATGTGCTCGAGAATTCCCTGGAGCTCAACTCCCCGGAAGAAAATCAAGTCAGACAGGAGGCACAAAGACAGAACTCCGTCACATCGGCATCGTATAGAACCCAAAAATATCCGCGTGATCCTAAAAAAAATTGAGTGAGAAGAGGAGTAGAATAATTATTACGTCAAGATTCCTCACTACAGCATAGAAGAGGAGAAAAAAGAATCCTACTCTTCGATATATAACTAGAGTCAAAGCAGTTTTTCACTAGACTCGAATCGGCCAAGTTAGATCAACCAAGGGGGCTCCTAGGTCGGTACTGCTCTGATACCAACTTGTCACACCCAAGATGCGACCCTATCCTCAATTTGGCACGAAGGCCTCGTCAGGGATAGAAGCGCACCTCGTCGTGTCACAAGAATGGATATTGTTACAAGTACATGTACTGAAAAGAAGAGATATGTAATAGAATTGGCTTACACTGGCCACAAGCTACATCAGAGTCACATCAGTACATTACATAATCATCAAGAGTAAGAGCAGGGTCCGACTACGAACGAAAACAAACGACAAAAGAAGAACGACATTCATCTTTGCTATCCCAGGCTGCCGGCCTGGAACCCATCCTAGATCGATGAAGAAGAAGAAGAAGAAGAAGCAACTCCAAATGAACAATCAACGCGCTCGCGTCAAATAACCTTTACCTGTACCTACAACTGGTGTTGTAGTAATCTGTGAGCCACAGGGGACTCAGCAATCCCATTTCCAAAGGTATCAAGACTAGCAAAGCTTAATAGGGGAGGCAAGGTTAAGTGGTGAGGTTGCAGCAGCGGCTAAGCATATATATATATGGTGGCTAACTTACGAGTACAAGAAATAAGATGGGGGAAGATCTACGCATAACGGACGTGAACTACTGATGATCAAATGAATGATCCTGAACACCTACCAACGTCAGACATAACCCCACCGTGTCCTCGATCGGAGAAGGAACTCACGTAAGAGACAGTCACGGTTACGCACACAGTTGGCATATTTTAATTAATTAACTTCAAGTTATCTAGAACTAGTGTTAAACAAAGTTTCCACGTTCCCACATAACCGCGGCATGGCTTTCCGAAAAGGTTTAACCCTGCAGGGGTGCTCCAACTAGTCCATCACAAATTACCACAAGCCGCATAGAAATCCTCCGTCACGAAGCTCGCGATCTCATCGGATTCCCTAGTGGAAAACCTCAACTCTGAGATTACCCAAAGCATCACCGGAATCCCGATGCATAAGATATTCCGCCAAAGATAAAACTAATCCAGCGAGGCCGCCCATGTGTCGACGATCCCGATAGGAGCCGCGTATCTCGTTCTCAGGACACGACAGATGAGCGATGGTTACGACGCCAAACGCCGAGTTGCCCCGGGTGGCGTAAATAAGCTGCTCTGTTTTGGACCAACACTCATGAGGAGCACTAGCCCGGGGGTTGATTAAATTTCCTCGGGTTAATTACTCCCTATGAAGTTCATTAGTTATTAGGCAAATGTAGTACCAAAGTTGGGCCCTGCCACACCAGCTTTAATCTAAAACGAATGATCAAGGGGGTCCCCATAACAACCCCGATCGTGTTAGGAACGCTCAAGTATGGAACATAACACCGGTAGCCGAAACTAAGGGGGCAAAGGTGGAACAAAACAGCAGGCTAGAAAGGCCGAGCCTTCCACCTTATACCAAGTATATAGGTGCATTAAATTAAATAGCATTTAATAGGGTGATATAACAAGGAACCCAGGTTATCACCTGGAAGCAACTGCACCTGCAACTAGCAACGCTAACACAGGGTTAAGCTAGCGGTAACTTAGCCAATCAGTGGTTTGCTAGGTTGAACAGGTTGAAGGTTTCATGGCATTGCTGAGAGGCTCATATATAACATGTGGTAGGCAATAAGACATAATGGATAGAAGCGATAAAACTAGCATGGCAATGATAGTAATGGTATCCGGGGAAATGGTCATCTTGCCTGAGATCCCGCTTGGAAGAAGAATGCCACCGTGAAGCAGACGAACCGACGTAGTCGAACGGGTCCTCACAATCCGGCACACTGCGGAACTCTATCGAGACGAAGCAAACCGGAAACACAAATCAACACACGGAATTCACCACACGATGCACAACACAAATGATGCATCTGCGGTTGAATATATGCAAGGCATGGCATGGCAATTCACAACACTCAAACACCACGTTTACTTATTTAGTTCTATCCTGTTTAGATACACGACAATATTAAATATGGTTAAACATGGCAAGTGGTGAAGCGCAATTAATCTACCTATCTAGACATATTAAATGAGGTCGGAAATGACATATAGCACCTCCAAAATGACCTCACATGTTACTTTACAATTATGTCCAGATTTGTCCTACACATATTTCACGTTTGTTAAACGGCAAAACAAAGTGGTTCACGTGAAACTACACGTCATTCTAGCCGATTTACATATATCGATCACCTCCAACGGAGCTACGATTTACTAGCTACGAACAACACAGATCATATGTTATGAATGCAACATTTATACAATGTGTGTGAGTGCAAAAGGAAAAACATAAACATGGACAAAATTGGGTACGTGGGAGTCAAACCCAGTACCTCCTGGTTGCAATGTTATATGCAAACCAGTAGGACTAGTGATTGAATCTGTTCAAAAGACATGCCATATCTAGTTGAACTAGGAGCGACCAGTGTTGACTTACAAAACAACAGAAGAAGGCAAAACAAAATAAGGGCACATGGGATTGGAACCCCAGATCCATTGGATGAACACTAGTAGTTCTACCACCAGACTAATAATTACTTGTGACTAAATTGACTAGACATACATTAAATATGGCAAAAGTTGTTGTGCTAGAGAGGCAAAAACCGAAAAAATACTATGCATCAATTGGGATTCGATCCAGGACCTCTCTGGTGCAAAGTTGTAGCGCTAGCCAACTGGGCTAGTAACATCCTCGTGATAAACTATAGCATCATGTTGAAACAACCATAACAAGCAGACCATGGCTAGTCAAAAGAAACATATTTCAGATCGGTGCTTACAGCATGGAAAATAGAGACGCGACCATGGAGATGCTCGGAACGTGCGAGCGAAGTCGGGGACTGGGGCATTCGGGCCGGATTTGTGCCGAGAAGGTCACGGGAAAGGCACTGGAGATGAAGGGGCCTTCGAGGGCGCCAAGGCAGAGTGCTCCTTCGCGCGTCCGTGACGATGGCCATGGCAGAGCTGCTGCAACATAAGAGACCATGGCACAGGCGCAGGGCAATGGGTCTCCAGCAATGCGAGGAAGAGGAGGGAGCCAGATCCGCGACGGAGCCTATAGGATCCATCTGCTCCCGGTGGTTAGGGTGATTCCCCATGCCACGACGACGAGCTCCTTCGGCGGCCATGGAGGTCCTGCTCGAGGGAGAGGAGAGAGAGAAGTTACGGGAGGATGAGAACTAGAGAAGGAGAGGGAGGCGATGTAGGGCTACCTGGCCGGCTGTGCTCCAACGACCCACGATGGTCGGCCGACGAGCTACCAGTGGCGGCGCCGCGGTGCTGGAGGCTGTAGTCGCTCGGGCTCGGGCGCACGAGCTTGGGGAAGGAGCCGTGAGCGAGTATAGTGGTGGCGGCGGCTGGGAGGATTTTTTTTTAGGATTAGGTCTAGGGTTTCACTAAAATGTACTAGGGGTGGACTAAATGCCGCAAATGGATTAGCTTAAGGGGCATTAGGATCTTCCGATTAAATCGGACGATCGGAAATGGCTAGGTTAGGGAGTCCAGTTGAAAAACCTATGACAGTTTGCAGAAAAACGGGGTTGATCCGGATCCAACGGTCACGACCGCTGGGTTTGGGTTTCGGGAGGTTTCCGGGTTTGGTTGTGCGTAGGGCCAGTGCACTGTGCAGAGGGGCTAGGCAGGGATGAGAGGGAAAACGGCACCCGACAACTATTTTAAAACACCGACAAAACGTCCGACGATAGCCCGAATAGTGTGCCACTACGGTCGACCGTTCGGGTACCAGACGGACTCCGATCGCGACGAAATTTGACACGCGGCCTACCTATAACTAATTACGACCGCATGCCAAGTTTCACCCCGATCAGAGAAAGTTTTCAACACACTTTTAAAACAGGGTTTTGACGATGCCACGGGCGCGTGCCTGTGCGGTCGGGTTCAGAACGGACAACGACGAGAACCGGGAACTATCAACGGATGCAAGTTTGGATAACTGGCGGCAATGGGATGCTGATGCAATGCTGATGATGCACACGATGCGATGATGATGCGACAAAAGAAAATAGACACTTGACAAAAACGAAAATAAAGGGGAATCTTCTCGAACGTCGGCATCGGGCTGTCACAAGATCTTTGCACTCTTTATCCCTTTATCCATGAGAACATCACCCAAAACTTGAAAACTTCACAACACAAAACTTAAAGAACAACTTGTGATATCATTAGCACAAGAAAACAAACTACCACCTCTAGAGGTACTGTACCAAACTTAATTTATATTTATATTTGTGTTAGATTACTGTATTCTTTTCCATGGCTAATACCCCCCGATACTATCCATAGTTTTATCAAAACAAGCAACCAACACGACAAAAATAGAATCTGTCAAAAAGAGACCAAGTTGTAGCAATCTGTATACTTTGAATACTTATGGTATCTCAAAAACTCTGAAACATTACGACTCTTTGGGCAATTGGCATATCAACCAGCAGAAAAAAAGAATCAACACAAAAGCTCTTTCTGGATAAAAATGAAAAATAATTTCGTGAGTGAAAAGTTTTTGTCTTTTTCCAACAGGATCAAACAACAATCACCAAACTAGTCATAAAGGTTTTACTTGGCTCAAACACACAAAGAAACACAAAAGACACAATCATAACAGAATTATGATGGTGTGGACGCAACAAAACAGAAAGCAAAAAGAAAAGATAAATTCATTGGGTTGCCTCCCAACAAGCGCTATTGTTTAACGCCCTTAGCTAGGCATAAGGTGATAGAATCACGTATCGTTGTCTTTGGTGCTCAAACCATAAGTAGCCCTCATCATGGATTCATAAGACAAACTTATTTTATTTCTAGGAAAATGCTCCATTCCCTTCTTTAGAGGAAATTGAAATCTAATATTCCCTTCCTTCATATCGATGATAGCACCAATAGTCCTTAGGAAAGGTCTACCAAGAATGATAGGTAATGTAGGATTGCAATCAATATCAAGCACAATGAAATCCACGGGTACATAGTTCCTATTTGCAATAATAAGCACATCATTGATCCTTCCCATGGTTTCTTAACAGTAGATTCCGCACTAGCACCCAAATCACACAAAGCATTGCATTCATAGTTTGTGATCATGATTTTGATAGTAGGTTCCCACTCATCATGAAGCTTTCTAGGAATAGAAACTTCCAACTCAAGTTTCTCTTCAATAGATTTCATCATAGCATCGACGATATGATCGGTAAAGGCCTTGTTTTGGCTATAAGCGTGTGGAGAGTTTAGCATGGATTGCATCAACGAAATACATTCAATCAAAGATAAACTATCAAAATTGAATTCCTTGAAATCCAAAGTAGTAGTTTCATTACTACTCAAAGTTTTGATATCCTCTACTCCACTTTCAATGCTTTTAGCATCAAGATAGATAGACTCCGAATCATTGGGGCGTTTTTCAACCAAGGTAGATTCATATCCAGCACTAGGATTCAATGGGAGTCACACCAAGCACTTTAAGATCTTCGTGATTCTCATCACGAGAACACGCCTTTTTAAGCCATTCATGCCTAGCACGAATTTGGGCGGTTCTTTATTTACTCTCATTCATGGAAACACGCATAGCTTTCGAAGTTTCATCCATATTGATCTTCGGAGGAGCAAATCTAACTTTCTAAGCATCAATATCAATAGACATTCTATCAATGCTCCTATCCAAATCATCAATTTTGAGTAGTTTTGTAGCGACCCGACTCAAAACGAGTCAAGCCTCTGTGTTTATGTGCCATCCCTGGATCAGTATGCTGGCACACACAGTACATCAATGTATATATCAAAGTGCAATCACATGTAAATAGCGTAAAACTGATATATACCTTAATTATCTCAGCGGAAGCGGTCAAGGGAGTGGAGTCCCAATAAACACCAACGGCAAGTTGAGTGTAGACCGTAACCCTGAATCGTACTCTTACTCGTCGAAGAAAAATATCTGCAACATAAGACGTTGCAGCCGTGTAGGTCAGCATATTGAATATGCCGACAAGTCACATAAGAGAGGGGTAAAATGTCATCTATACTATATGCATATATGGCAGGTGGGGTTGTAAGTTTTAGCGTAAAGCAAATTTTTCTCCTACAACAAGAGAGGGCTAAACGCAAAATGTTCTACATTGTTGGTTGTTAACGAGATGGTGCCGCCAACCAGTTCTCGTACCCGAGTTGTCAATAATTACCCTCATCAAATATATTTAATGGTGTTGAGAAATCTAGATAACTTCAGTTCCTTTGGCTCAAGTTGTCCATGACCGTGGACACGGCTAATCGATTAGGTTTGAGTACTCTGCAGAGTTTTGCACACGTTCCCCACAAGATTTGATCGCCTCCGAGTATGTCCTTGCACTTCAATGGGTTTGAAGACCGGATGATCAAAACATGGTCTTTCAACGGGTCCCTCTGAATCCCTGTGAGTGCCCATCCAATCCTACCGTTCTTCTACATCTGCGACCACCGCCTGTCCAGAGTCGCCGCGTTGTCCAACCAAGCCAGAGCCCATAATGACTTGTGGCTGTGCAGGTAAGCCTTGGGTCTTGAAAATATATGTCCGTCTCTTTGAGCCTGGGTGAAGCTTTCCGCAGGATGTCATGGCCGTCCCCAGCATCCCGGGTCATCCACTGGGTTCTCCAGGGAGGCGATCAACCGTCCTTCACCCAGAGTTGCATTGCGTCCGAGGTCTTCAAAATCTTGTCTTAACCGGTCTTGATTATTTAATCAACCTCGCATCACTCGTGTTATGCACTCAACCGAAATCCCGTCTACTCAAACATAGCAATATGAAATTTGTCGTCCCGGGGCCATGTATCGGGGTTGTTGTGTGCCTACCACATGATACTACAATCTATACTAAAATTTCCAAGTACCTACTCAGCATGCAATTGGGCATAGGATGGTAGAACTACGTTGCATAAAACATAGGTGATAGTATGATCAAAGTGACATGCCTGGTGATGTTGACGAAGAAGAATTTTCGTTCTCGGGAAATACGTGATAGAACTATTCGTCACTCTCTGATGAAAACTATATAATCAAACATAGCATTCACATAAGCACTCACACTAGCAATCATTCTAGCAATCAATTAACAAACAGCAATAAAAGTTTATGCAATCAAAAATCAATAAGAGAGAGCGGATAAAAATCCAAAGGAAACTTCAAAGAAGCTAGGAAGCCTTCTACTACATCAAACACTATATAGTTTTTGTTCTAACTGAAAATAAAACACTAAAATAGAAAAAATAACAGAAAAAATAATATAAAATAACTAAGATAACAGAAGAAAAATTTACAAAACAATATTATTTTATAAGTATTTTCAAAATAGGAAATCAAACTAGCAATGCAATCAATTCGCAAGTTAGTATAGAACTAGAATTGATTCCATGCAACCAAATAAGAATAAATAAAATAAAATTTTGTTGTTGTTGAAAAGTTACTGGTAAATATCAGAAAACAAAATATAACTTGTCACAATTACAAAAAAACAAATTAAGAACAATTAATACAAAAGAAATAGCAAGAAAACAAAAAAAGGCTAAAACAGAATCTGTTTTGCTTGAAACCCTAAGTAAAAATATTTAAAAAAATTGAAACTTAAACTACTGAAGGATATGATCAATAGGAAGCTGCAGCAAAAAGAATCAAATTAAAAGCTATTTTTAAACTACTAGAATAAGCAAAACAAGCTTTAATTCAAATCTGATCTAACTCAATTTTTATAAATCCAAACATAGACAAATTATGTATCTACAGAAATTACATAACATTTGTGATCCAACACAAAAAGAATCACCTAATTCGGAGTTATAGACAAATAGATATGAATTTTCTAAGATTGCAATTTTCTAAAAAAACTGCAATACGGGATTTCGTGAATCTCACCATGGGTGACAAAGAGGAAGAACTCCGGCGAGGTAGCTGCTCCGGCGGGGTGGGGAATCGGCGGAGGAGGGGTGGGGCGCCTAGGGGTGTGGTGCAGTGAGGGTAGGGGCCATGGGGAGGTCGGCAGGGAGCTCCTGGACTCGACCGGGGCAGGGTTACTCCAGCGAGGGTGGCGTCTCTTTGGGAAAATGGAACGAGGACGCCGGGTGGGTTCTTATAGGGGGCTCGGGAGGAGCTGGGATGGAAGGGAGAGGGAGATCGGGAAGGGAGGATTTCCCTGTCCATGGCTAAGGAAGGTCGTGTGCACGTGAGGAAGGAGATAGAGGAAGAAGAAGATCCTGTTGGGCCAGTTTTTGGAAAGGTCTTAATGGGTCACCGTTTATTTCAATTTAAACACGATTTCTTTCCTTTTTCAAAACTAGGAGACTAAAACGATAAAAGGTAAATCAAATCAATTCAGAATATAGAGTTTCTATATACTAAAATTATCAGAAAAATAAAATCTAAATGATGGGCATTTTTCCACGGCCAAAATAAAAACTTAAAAAAATGTTTTTCCAAAAAATCCCTAAAAGCATTATTTCTTTTTGCAATTATTTTCTCAAATTAAATTTTGGTTTTTTCTTGGCTCAAAATATTTCAATGAATGGCCCTGGTTTTTTTTGGAGGGTCATTTTCCTCCGCTCTTTCTTGCGTGCAAGAATTTTGTCGGGGCATTTTCTCGGGCAAGAAAAATATAGAAGCAAGGGCAAATATTTTGAAAGGATTCAAATGCAAAACTCCGTTCAAATTCTTTATAGTTCAAGAGGTCATGTCATCTTCTCTCATTGCTTTTAATTGGATGAATTTGAATTTACCGGAGAAGGGGAAAGTCATTTCATTCCCTCTCATTCAAAAGTTTTTGAAAAGTTTCAAACTCCACTCAAGTTTCAATCACTCAATCAAACAAACAAACAATCTAATAATTATATTAACATTCCAAAATTTATAATTTTGGGATGTTACAAGTTTTTCTTCTATGGACGCATTGGAAATATTTTACGAGTTGATAAAATCTTTGATATTACTCACTAGATCAGAGGGTAATTTATTGTAATTTCCATGAACATTGTTGTAGGAGTTGCCAAGGTTATTAGAGGGATTACTAGGAAAAGGCCTAGGAATATAGTATCCTCTAAAAGCATTGTTGTTGCCAAAATTATTCCTACCAACAAAATTAACATCCAAGCTAGAGCTGCTACTCTCAATCAAAGAAGACAAGGGCATATCATTAGGATCTAAAGGAGCACTTCTACTAGCAACCAAATTCCTTAACTCATCCATCTTAGCACTCAACGAGTTAATTTCTTCTATAGCGTGTACCTTCTCACTAGTAGGTGACCTTTTAGTGTGCCACTAAGAGTAGTTCGTCATGATATTGTCTAGGAGCTTTGTGGCCTCCGCTAACGTGATTTCCATGAACGTTCCACCTGAGGCGGAGTCCAAGATATTTTTAGAAGCAAAATTCAAGCCAGCGTAAAAGATTTGTATAATCATCCAAAGACTCAAGCCATGAGCGGGACAACTTCTAATCATCAATTTCATTCTCTCCCAAGATTGTGCAACATGTTCATGATCAAGTTGTTTTAAATTCATGATATCATTACGGAGAGAGATGATCTTAGCTGGCGGAAAATACTTGGAAATACAAGCATCTTTGCACTTATCCCAAGAATCAATACTATTTTTGGGCAAAGATGAAAACCAAGTTCTTGCTCGATCTCGCAACGAGAACTGAAATAGCTTCAATTTAATCACATCATTATCCACATCTTTCTTCTTTTGCATATCTCAAAGCTCAATGAAGATATTAATATGGGATGCGGCATCTTCACTAGGAAGGGCGGAGAATTGCTCTTTCATAACAAGATATAGCAAAGAAACATTGATTTCATATGATTCCGCACTAGTGGCGGGAGTAATGGAGTACTAATAAAATCATTATTATTAGTATTCGATAAGTCACAAAGTTTGGTGTTTTCAGTCATGGTGACTTTAGCAAGCAGACAGGCACACAAACGAATAGAAAGTAACCGAGAGAAAAGGGCGAACGAAAAAGGCAAATATTTTTGTATTTATTTGTTTTTCAGAAGTGGGGGAGAGGAAAATGAGAGGCAAAAAAAAGTAAATGCAAGAGATGAGTTTGCGGCACTTACTTGGATAAGCTTCACTTAGAATAATCCCCGGTGCCCGAAATTTACACGTTGACGGGAGACTATTCTTGAATTGATCCTCCCCGGCAACGGTGCCAGAAATTGGCACGTTGACGGGAGACTATTCTTGACTTGATCCTCCTCGGCAACGGCGCCAGAAATTTTTCTTGCTACCTCTTGACCTTGCGTTGGTTTTTCCCTTAAAGAGTAAAGGGTGATGCAGCACAGTAGCAGTAAGTATTTCCCTTAGTTTTGAGAACCAAAGTATCAATCTAGTAGGAGTATCAAGCCAAGTGTCCAGAGTACCTGCGCAAACACAAACGAGCTTGCACCCAACGCTATAAAGGGGTTGTCAATCCCTTCAAGATTGATTGCAAAGTGAGATCTGAAGGCAAAAAGTGCCACAAAGTAAAAGTATAAGGCTGAAAATATGATGTGAAGTAGACCCGGGGGCCATAGTGTTCACTAGAGGCTTCTCTCAAAGTAGCAAATATTACGGTGGGTGAACGAATTACTGTCGAGCAATTGATAGAACCGCGCAAAGTGATGACGATATCTAAGGCAATGATCATGCATATAGGCATCACATCCGAGACAAGTAGACCGATACTGTCTGCATCTACTACTATTACTCCACACATCGACCGCTATCCAGCATGCGTCTAGTGTATTGAGTTTATGAAGAATACAGTAACGCCTTAAGCAACATGACATGATGTAGAGGGATAAATTCATGCAATAGATATAACCCCCATATTTTTACCCTTGATGGCAACAACATGATGCGTGCCTCTCTACCCCTTCTGTCACTGGGTGAGGTCACCGCACTGTACGAACCCAAAACCAAGCACTTCTCCCATTACAAGAATCATAGATCAAGTTTGCCAAACAAAACCCACAACTCGAAGAGAATTACAAGGATATGAAATCATGCATATAAGAGATCAGAAGAAACTCAAATAAAATGCATAGATAATCTGATCATAAATCCACAATTCATCGGATCTCCACAAACACACAGCAAAAGAAGATTGCATCGGATAGATCTCCATGAAGATCATGGAGAACTTTGTATTAAAGATCCAAGAGAGAGAAGAAGCCATCTAGCTACTAGGTATGGACCCAAAGGTCTATGGTGAACTACTCACGCATCATCGGAGACGCAATGGTGTTGATGAAGAAGCCCTCTGTATCTGAATCCCCCCTCCGACAGGGCACCAGAACGTGCCTAGATGGGATCTTGTGGAGACAGAAGCTTGCGTCGGCAGAAAAGTATTTTCGTGGATCTCTCCCGTGGTTTTGGATTTTCGGATTTATAGGCGGAACAAGTAGAGCAGACGAGCCACAGGGGGCCCACAAGCCTGCTAGGCGCCCCCCTGGCCGCGCCTAGGGGGCTTGTGGCCTCCCCTGGTGGCCTGTGCCTTGGTTCTCACGCCCCCTGCGTATCTTCTGTTCCGGAAAAAATCTTTTCGGAAGTTTTATTCCGTTTGGACTCCGTTTAATATTCTCCTCTGAAAAGGGTCAAAAACACGGAAAAAACAGGAACTGGCACTTGGCGCTGAGTTAATAAGTTAGTCCCAAAAAAGATAAAAGAAGGCTTACAAAACATCCAAAGTTTGACAAGATAATAGCATGGAACCATCAAAAATTATAGATACGTTGGAGACGTATCACACGTGCGTTCTTGTCATCGTGAATATGAGAAAGCTTTTGTTTCACTTTCTCTCAGGTTATCCCAAATCATTCACGCATGTGCAAAGTGTTATATTTTTTGAAGATTTGCTATCTTCACTCCATATAATTTCTCTTAGCACCCCAAGCCATTGAATGATTTGATCAAGGAAACGAAGTCCCTTCATAAGAGCTAATCCAGACTTACACAAGGAACCTTGTTATCCTCGATGATGGTTTCCAAATGATAACTCAGTTTCATTTTGACATAAGAATCCTATGTGGGCACGAATGTCTTGACATTGTGTTAATATGTCTTACAATCGAACTCATGATTCAAGAGTTGCTTGTGTAGCTCATATCCTGAGATTCTTGCATCATCTTCTTTTCTTCTTAGGCATCTTGAGCCTGAGGTACCCTAACGCCAATTAGATCTGAATCTTGGGCATATATGATGGTTGGAACTTTTCCCAATTATCATAACTTTGGTCTTTATGTAAACTGGTACAGTGTTGTCTTGTCCAGCACACCTGGCCGAAGGACCTATTGTTATAAATTCTTCCATATGTAAGGTTAGCCATTCTACCATGCGGAAACTATATGACTTATTTCATAAGTTGTTCCTCATAGATCCTCTTTGTATACCCATTGGTCGAACCTTTATCTGATGAACATGTCGATGCCACCTCGAAGCAAGAATGTGGTACTTCAATTGTCAACACGAACATTGGAAGCGCAATGCTAAACTGTTCCTGATCAATTATCCAAACCGTATGGTATGGGTAAGCATCATGATTCTCCTTGCCCTTTTATCAAAATGGTTATGTACTTGATGACCTATCATGTATACCATACTATATGAGTTCCTCGGGAATGGTATACTCTAAAACTTGTGTGTGTGAACACATTTTCCTTCCCATTGGTCTGTTTGACTTTTCTTATGGCATAACTCATCTAAGCAGTGTTATGTCCATGCTTAGGTGATAACATCGGTATACAACTCTATCAGTAAGACCCTGTTACCTATGTGGATAACATTCCGGTAGCCGCCGGTGTACGAGAACCTTGCCTATTAGTCCGCCTCGTTGCGACGAGCAGGAAAATGATTCTAGTCGACCCCCGCCCTTGGTACCGACGTTGTTGCCAACATAATTGACAGGCTATCCTCTGGCATGTCTTGCTACCAAGACCATATAATATGTCACCCCTCTATCTACCCTCGGCCACATGGTGGACCCATAACCCAATGTTCCACAGGATTGAAACCTGACTCTCATGTACATCCTTGACGTCTAGGTATCCTTTACACTTGGCTTCATATGAAATTCTCGAGCCATCGTTCAATGGACCGATCACTCTTCGGTACGGATATTATCCAACATGCCGAAGATCAAGTCTACATTATTCGGGAATCTCAAGGTTGCTCAGTCTCGTCAGAAGAGTCAGTATGACCGTCATCATCAAGATATGGTCTATCAACCTAGCGAAAAGGTTTATCTTTGAGTCACACCAATGAGAGGTGCACACTGTTTCGGGATCAAGGGCAAGTTAGCTCCTCGTTATATAGGTCCTTTCACTATTCTCGAAAGGCGTGGAAAAGTGGCTTATCAATTGGAACTGACGGCGAACCTTTCTCAGGTTCACAATGTCTTCCATGTGTCTCAGCTCCGCCGTTGCTTCAAGGATCCTATTCGAGCAGTGGATCATGATATGCTTGTGTTGCAACATGACCTCTCTTATAAAGAGCATCCGGTTCGCATTCTCGACCAGGCTGAGCGTCAGACTCATCATAAAGTCACCAACTTCCTTAAAGTGCAGTGGTCAAATCATTCTGAAGAAAAAGTCACCTGGGAATGCGAGGGTCATCTTCATGATGAATACCCCGAGCTCTTTCCTTCTACCTCATAATTCTCGGGAGGAGAATTCTTGTTAATAGGGGAGAGTTTTGACATCCTCAGCTTTTGCTACAGAGAGCATTGTAATTAAGCTACACTGATGACCATGATCACCAACAAATCATTTTGCTAATTTGGATATGATCAAGTTGAAATTCATATCTCATTTCAAATTCAACTTCAAAATCCGCTTGAATTTTATGGCAATAAAATAATTTTCCAAACAGCATCTGAAAAATGTTGCACAATTGTGGAATAATGCAAAACAAATATTGTTAAGGAAAACAACTCCACCATCAAAACAAAGTCATTTTTGCATTTAAAAGTGCTCTTAAATTCCATGGAAAAATCCAAATAGATTCCACTGGGCATAATTATTTTTTATTGTGGTCATTCAAAATATTAGAAGATATTTGTTGGACCATGTCACACATTTTTGCTATAGGGAATTGTTGCTGAAATTAAATAAAATAGAAGATAATAAAAGAAAGCAGAAACAAAAGACACATAAGAAAAAAATAAAAAGAAGAAAGCTACTAGGCACATAGGCCCAGATGCTACAGGCTCGCCAGACCTAGCTAGGCCGGCCTTTCTCCCACCTCCCGACAGAGGCAGGGAAGGCCATGGCGCCAGAGCGGTCCGCGCGTGGATGACCTCGCTAGCGAGCATCCCACGGATCCCCGACGCGGATAAGGCCACCCGAGCAACTCTCCCTCCCCGAAAACCCTAGCCCACATTCACAGGTCGCCCCCACTCCCCCTCTCTTGCTCCCTGTCTCCTCCCTCGCCTGCATCTGAGCGCCGCGCCGCCATGGCCAACGGCTAGTCGCGCCTCGAGAACCACACACGCGCTGCCACCGCGTCAGGAAGACCCGCGGCAAGCTTCTGCGTCGACCACGTTCACCCATTGGAGCCCGGAGGCGCTGCATCCTCGCCCTCAAGCTTCTGCCTCCTCAGATCGCCACCATGATCCGGCGACTATTGCAGCTGCTCCAGGCCCTCCCCGTGCAAACTACGCACATGTGCAGGTCCTGTGTGAATCCACGATCCTTTACCCTCGCTTAGCTCACTCGGTTCTTTGCTCTGCCGCAATTTTTCACCGGAGCCCGAATGTGGTTCCGCTGGAGCTCGACGTCGGCGCGTCTGCGGTCACCATTCGGTCCGGCCAACACCGCCATTCGCTTTGGTGCGTCGCGTAGGTTAGTGTAGTGCCCACAGCTTGCTCGGGCTCATGCTGCTGCGCTAGAAGCCATTGCCGCCAGAATGCCTCCGACAAGCTCGTCGCCGGCGACGCTAGGAGCCCCCGCTACTCGCCCTGATGTCCTAAATGGAAGAACGCCAACGCCTTCTCTCAAACGCGGCTAGAACGGCTCGATTTGGTTTAATACACGCATTTTTCCGACAACTGCCGCCGCTTCTGGTGCTCGTCGGAGCTCCTCCCATGGCCGGACGGCGCCACCGCTGACCTGGCCCGACTGGGGCCACCCCTCAGTGACCCTGTCCGTGGGGGCCCGCACTAACCGGTGGGGCCCCACACCCCGTGTCTATGACATGTGGGTCCCGCCTTTTAAAATGAATTTAGATAAATAGAAGATATGCTAATTAATTAGTTAATTACTTAAAACCCAAATCACTCACTCACCAGTAGGCCCCACCCTTAATTAATCCAAATTAGTAAACCCAACTCTGCTTAATACAGGCCGAAATGTGGGTCCAGGTGACCCCACATGTCAAGTTTGACTTTGGTCAGCCAGAGTTGCATGCTGACGTCATGGCGATGTCTTGATTACATCATCATGTACTATCCTGGATAATTCGAATTTAGATAAATAATCAAATTCCAGAAATTCTTTAAAAACTTTGAAAAATCATATCTTTTAAACCGTAACTCGGATGGAAATAATTTATATATGTAAAATGATCAGAAAAATATGTAGATTCTGAATATGTAATCAAAATGCTTGTCCATCACTCCTAGATATGTCAACATGGAACTTTTTGCGTGTTTTAGATAAATGAATAGTGCATGACTTTACTAAAATAATACCAAATAAATTCCTAAATTAACTAAAACACTTAGGTATGCAATATATCCCCCTAGCTCTGCATAAAGCCATGTCATGCATCATGATGCATTTGTATGCTTTTTATTTATAGTTTCTTCCACCTCTTCTCTCCGCTAGACCCCGAGACTAACGGTGCCGATGGGTACGACACAACCGTTGACGACCAACCCTTTGCCACAGAGCAACAAGGCAAGCAAACCCCCTTGATCATCCATATATCGCCTATATATTTCTTCCTCCTGCTTGTATTAGAATTTTGCTACTGTTGTAGTTAGCTCCTATATCTGATGCATAGACTAATTTTGATGAACTGTTACTTTCAGTACTGCACTTTAAAACTGTTTAGTATAGGTGGAGCAGTCATCCCCTCTGACCCCTTAGTCTAGTTGCCCTGCTTAATTGTTGAGTCCCGATCCATGATCGACGAGCCAGGCCCGACACAACACTTACACCCCCCTTAGTGACACCTCGCGAAGTACTCATGATGATACCTCTGTAGTGTAGCTAGTCGGTCGTGGTTATCGATGGTGATTCCTCTTTCACCATTCCCGATGATGCCTCTATCGTGCAACCCCTCAAGTGAGGGACCCTCGAGGGTGATTCCTCTAGGTCCACCTTGACGGATACATCGTTCAGAATCCAAGGAGGGTGATACCTCGGATTCCCCCAGATGTTTCTACCACACAGTTACTTGACCATGTTACTGGGATCTTTGATGAATAGATGTTAGAGGGTGGATTCACGCGTGTTTGTTTGTGTCGATGACATAATTGAAATGATAATGGATTTGGGTATTTGATCTGGGTTGGTCGGAGACCTTTTCACACTAACCGGCTACGCGGGAGGAATTATGGGTACTCGACGTCGCGGTATCAGCCGAAGCTCTTTAGAGGTCAGCAATGGAGCGGCGCGCACCCGAGTGGTCCCAAGATGCATTGCGCTTGTGATTAAGGGGTGCTAGGACTGACATCGGCCGCCCTTGCATCGTGCAGGAGCGCAGAGGGCAAGTGGGCCCACGACCTCTTTGTGCTTAGGATGTAGACCGGTGGGCTGGCCTCTCTGTTGAGCTTAGGTGGGGCTACAATGTGTCGATATTCCGAGGCCGGGCATGACCCTAAAAAGTGTGTCCGGCCAAAGTGTTATCGAGCGTGACGGGAAACTTGGTGCACCCCTGCAGGGATGAAAATTAACTATTCGGATAGTCGTGTCCGCGGTTACAGGACGACTTGGAGTTGTGCCCTGACCTTATACAACTACAACCGTTACTTAACTCTAATTAGTTGCCCCGGGATTGCTTCCTCGCAAGGAGTCGAGGGAGGATCTCTGGCCGTAACCTCATTTTAATATTGCTGCAACAATATGATTATTACTTGTGTTACCTGTTCTACTCTCGTCTATTGCTGCAAGACCCTGAAGATGATAGTCTTCGATAGGACTAGGCATTCTCTCTCTTTCTTGCATTGTTGCAGTCAGTCACATATAAACACCCCCCTCCTTTGATACTGTGGCATACTTAGAATAGTTCTGATGTAAGTCTTGCGAGTACTTTGGATGAGTACTCACTGTTGCTTTGCTCCCCCTTTGTCCCCTTCATCCGTTGTTGCGTCCAGATGATGGAGCCCAGTAGATGGAGTATCCTGTCGACGACTGCCATCCCGGTGGTGACTTCTTCGTGGAGGACGCTGGAGACCAGGAGTAGTTAGGAGGTTCCCACGCAGGAGGCCTCGCCTCGTTCGATCGTGCTTATTTTGTGCTAGCCTTCTCTAAGGCACCCCCATGTTTTATGTCTGTACTCAGATATTGTTGTTTCCGCTGACTCGTGTGTTTCTCGAGCTTCTGTATTCTAGCCCTCGAGCCCCGTGGCTTGTAATATGAAGCTTGTTTGTTTTTATTTGTGTCTAGAGTTGTGTTTTGATATCTTCCCGCGAGTCCTTGAGTTTGATCGTATGCATTTGCGTGTATGATTAGCGTACAATTAAATCGAGGGCGTCACAGCAACCAATTAACCTGGTGAGCTCTCATGATCTTCGCCAAAAAGTGACACATGGTTCCTACTTTCTCGTAATTTGCAGTTAGTGATAGTTGAATGTATTTTTCTTTAATGCTCACTAGTAGAAAAAGGGTCTTTCGGCTGAGGGCCAAAAGACCATTAGTCCCAGTTCAAATCAAAACTGGGACCAATCACAGGCATTGGTCCCGGTTCGGTTTGACAGGGCATTGGTCCCGGTTCGGTTCACCTCACTAGTCCCGGTTCGGGGAAAAACCCGGGATAAATATCCAGCGACTCCCACGTGGCGTGCTGCGGAGCATTAGTCCCGGTTTGTGGAACGAACCGGGACTAAAGGGTAGGCTATTAGTCCCGGTTTTAGACAAAAACCGGGACTAAAGTTTTGCCTATATATACCTTCGCCCCTGCCCACACTCACCTCTGTTTTTTGGGTGAAGTGTGCCCATGCCATGCCACCCTTGCCACTTTAGTTCATGCACTTCACGTGTTCAATGAAATGCCTGAGCCACACTAGTTAAGCTTTCTCCTCTCCAAACTCGACCTCCAAACTCCATTTTGCTCAATATTTGTCTAGGTTTGGCCGTGCACCAACTCCACAAGTGTTTTAAAAGGTTAGCTACTTCATCCTTTCATCTGTCACTGCTAGTTTAGCTCATTCGCAATGCTCAAATTAACTTCTTAGATTCTGCACATGTGTAGGGTGCCGTCCCCTGCCCGTCCGCACCGTTGTCGATCGCCCCGCGTCGATCTCGTCGCGAGCACCACCGTTGTGAGCCTCTTGTTCTTGTCTTCTTTTTAAAAGAAAAAAATTCTTACTTGTATGATTTAGATACATACTTGTATAAATTACTAACTTTCATTATTTTTTGTTATTATATAGTACGATGGTTTTGGTATCCGCCTCCGTCGGCCCTGGTCCTGTCTATAATTCGGATGTTGTATATATTATCTTTATAACTATTTGTTTTATTTATTGTTTATGACAATTATGAGGTCCAGCGTGAAATATATTTTTTAATCTAGGAGGTATGTGAACTGGAAATTCCAACCCACATAGAAATTCTTCTCGAGAAATTAAATTTGGTTGAAAAGGAAAACAAATACTTGAAGGAAAAATTGAAAATAATTGAGGACAAGAATATGGAACTGGAGTTGCATGTCGCCGATGTCATCGATGATCGCAAGATGAAGATCGATGCAATGTTGTTGAAGATGGATGCAATGCGCTTGAAGGTGGATGCAATGCGCTTGAAGATGGATGAAATGCGCTTGAAAATTAGGAATATTAGAAAATATGCCATTGATAAAGAGGCTTGGTCTCATTATGTTGGTGGATCAATTATTACCTTGGTTGCAATTTTGATCGCATTTGTTATTCATTTAAATGTTTTACATAGTTGTATGTTGTTTTATTAGAGAACTTTATGTATTTATTTTTGCAACAATAACGTTTGATCACTACTGAGCTTTGGTTATAATGTGATGATGAACTTGTATTAATTTGGTCATTTCTTTATTCATGATGTTCTACAATGGTTTTTATATGGTTAATTTCATAATAGAGATGAACCGCTAATGGATGTATGATGACCGGCGCACTTCGGAGTACATTACGAACCGGGACTAATTAATGCCCGAGTCACACTAAAGTTCACACAAAATGGTATCCTCGACCCATGTTAGCAACCTTATTCATGTGTAATTGATACAAAAATATTGCATGTGTCAATGTACGGTGGTCATTTCACTATTCATGAATGATGCTAGATCGATGCACGGAAGCGATGGATGTACGGTGAACGACGCGGTTCCAGATTTATTGCAGGCCTCCATAAATTTATTGATGTGGCTGAGGCAACAAAAGTGGATAATTTTATGGCTTGCCCATGTGTTGGTTGTCGAAACAGGAAGGAGTACTCTAGCTCGAAAGTCATTCATCTCCACTTGCTTCAAAGAGGTTTCATGCCCACATATTATTGTTGGACCATGCACGGAGAAAGAGAGGTTACTATGGAAGACAATGAAGAAGAAGATGATGATGAAAACTATCATATGTTCAGTGAAGAACACGGTGATACTACAATGGAAGACAATGAAGAAGAAGGAGGTGAAGAACAACCGGCATCAAATGAGGCCGCTAATAGTCTTGGTCGGTTCATTTTTGATGCTAAGAGAGAATGCGATACAGAAAAGGAGAAGCTGAAGTTGGAGGCCAATCTAAAGGATCATAAAAAGTTGGTGTGCCCAAATTGCAAAGGTGGCAGAACAAAGCGCGATACCACACTGGAACTATTGAAATGGAAGGCAGAAACTGGTTTATCTGACAAGGGATTTGAGAAGTTACTGAAAAAATATTGAAGCTTCCAAACGATAACGAATTGCCCGAGACTACGTATGAAGCAAAGAAGGCTATCTGTCCTCTTGGATTAGATGTGCAGAAGATACATGCATGCATTAATGACTGCATCCTGTACCGCGGTGAGAAGTACGTGAATATGGATAAATGCCCGGTATGCACTGCAAGTCGGTACAAGATCAGGCAGGATGACCCTGGTGATGTTGAGGGCGATGACGAGCCCCCAGGAAGAAGGTTCCTGCTAAGGTTATGTGGTATGCTCCTATAATACCACGGTTGCAACGTCTGTTCAAAAACAATGAGCATGCCAAGTTGATGTGATGGCACAAAGAAGAGTGTAAGAAAGACGGGAAAAGTTGAGGCACCTCGCAGATGGGTCGCAGTGGAGGAAAATCGAGAGGGAGTGGACAGACTTTGTAGATGACCCAAGGAACTCATGGCTTGGTCTAAGTACAGCGGCATGAATCCTTTTGGGGAGCAGAGCTGCAGTCACAGCACCTGGCCCACGACTCTATGTATCTACAACCTTCCTCCTTGGTTGTGCATGAAGCGGAAGTGCATTATGATGCTAGTGCTCATCCAAGGGCCAAAGCAACCCGGCAACGACATTGATGTGCACCTAAGGCCATTAGTTGATGAACTTTTGTAGTTGTGGGCCAAACCAGGTGTATGTGTGTGGGATGAGCACAAACAACAAGAATTTAACCTACGAGCATTGTTGTTCGTAACCATCAATGATTGGCCTTCTCTTAGAAACATTTCAGGATACTCAAACAAGGGATACAATGCATGCAGGCACTGTTTAGATAAGACTAAAGGTACATATTTGGAAAAATCTAAGAAGGTTGTCTACCTGGGGTGTGGTCAATTTCTTCCGACCAATCATCCCGTAAGAAAGAAAGGCAAGCATTTCAACGGTAAGGCAGATCGCCGGAAGAAGCCTAACCTCCCCACTAGTGATGAGTTATTGGTATGGTCAAGGATTTGGATCAAATAGTAATCTTTGGAAAGGGTCCTGGTGGTCAATCTGTTCCGAAAGACGACGTTACCTGACACGTGCCCATGTGGAAAAGGTAATCTTTATTTTGGGAACTACCCTATTGGAAACACCTAGAGGTCCGTTCTTCAATCTTCATGATGCACGTGATGAAGAATCTTTGTGTGAACCTCCTAGGCTTCCTGGCCGTGTATGGGAAGACAAAAGAAAAACAGAAGCACGGGAGGAGCAGTAACATATGAAAGACCCATAGGACAAGAAGACTGATAAAGGGCGTCAAGACTTAAGCAGCTATGCTCTTAGCAAAGCAGAGAAGGAAATATTTTTTGAATGTCTGAGAAGTATGAAGGTCCCCGCTGGCTTCTCGTCTAATATAAAGGGAATAATAAATATGGCAGATAAAAAAATCCAGAACCTGAAGTGTCATGATTGCCATTTGATTATGACGCAATTGCTTTCGGTTGCATTGAGGCGGCTTCTACCGGAAAATGTTCGATTACCCATTGTGAAGGTGTGTGCATTCCTCAATGCAATATCTTAGAAGGTAATCGATCGAGAACATTTGGAAAGGCTACAGAAGGATTTGGTCCAATGTCTTGTCAGTTTTGAGTTGGTGTTCCCCCCGTCCTTCTTCAATATTATAACGCATCTCCTGGTTCACCTAGTCAACGAGATTTCCATTCTCGGTCCTGTATTTCTACACAATATGTTCCCCTTCGAGAGGTTCATGGGAGTCTTAAAGAAATATGTTCATACCCGTGCTAGGATAGAAGGAAGCACCTCCAAGGGCTATGGAACACAGGAGGTCATTGGGTTATGTGTAGACTTTCTTCCTGACCTTAAGCCGACTGGTATTCCTGAATCACGGCATGAGGGGAGATTGAGTGGAAAAGGCACATTAGGAAAGAAAGCAGTGATATGTAGGGATGGGCATTCTTTCACTCAAGCACACTACAAAGTTCTAAAAAGTACCACCTTCGTGGCTTCGTATATTGAGGAGCACAAGAATTTTGTACGCTCCGAGTTCCGGGGGAAGGCTATCTCCTGGATTGAAGAAAAACACATGGGTACTTTCGGCAGTTGGTTGCGAGCATGTCTCATGAATGACAACATTGTTGGAGATCAACTCTACTTGTTGGCCGCGTCACCTTCTTCGACTGTATTACATTTCCAAGGGTACAAGATAAACGGGAATACTTTTTACACGACCGCCCAAGATAAAAAGAGCACCAACCAAAACGGTGGTGTCCGTTATGACGCGACAGACGATAATGGAAAAAAGGACACATACTATGGTTACATAGAGGATATATGGGAACTTGACTACAGACCTACTTTGAAGGTCCCTTTGTTTCGGTGTAGTTGGGTGAACATGAATGGATAAGGGGAAAAGGTAGACCAGTTGTACGGAATGACAACAGTTCATCTCAAGAATCTTGGTTACAGAGACGAGCCATTCGTCCTAGCCAATGATGTGGCTCAGGTTTTCTACGTGAAAGACATGTCCTCCAGACCGAAGAAATAAAAATTAAGCAAATGAATACATCAGACGATGAGCCAAAGCGTCACATAGTTCTTTCAGGGAAAAGAAACATCATGGGGATCGAGGACAAGACAGACATGTCAGCAGATTATAATAAGTTTGATGAAATTCCGCCCTTCATAGTGAGAATTGACCCAAGCATCCCATTAAATAATGAAGATGCTCCATGGTTACGGCCAAAGTGATCATAGGCAAGGGATCAAAATATAAATCTATGTAATGTATCAAACTTTATGTGATGTGTACTAATGTATTAAACTTTATGTGATGTGTACTACTGTATTAAACTTTATGTGATGTGTACTAATGTATTAAACTTAGAGAGAGATTGTCCCTTTTGTACACGAAGTGCATCCAGTTTTTGTCGTAACCCTCTCAACCTTTTATTGCATGCTATGCAAGTGAAATGATGATACCATGCCAACTTTCAATATTTTCACGGTTCATTTGTAGTGCTTTTCAATTTCACGGTCAACTAGCTCAAAAAAATAAGTAAATGCACGAAAAATATCAAATGAAGTCAGAAATTGTTGGAAATTTGTGATGTGCCTTTGAATGGTGCATTTTGAACACACAAAAAGTATGGAATTCAAATAAGTTCAAAAAAACAAATCCCTTTGTAACAGACGCGTTATCGTTCGAAAACCTGATAATTCGAGAGAGATTGTCCGTTTTGTACATGAAGTGCATCTACTTTTTGTCATAACCCTCTCAACTTTTTATCACATGCTATGTGGGTGAAATGATGATACCATAACAACTTTCAACATTTTTAGAATTCATTTGTAGTGCTTTTCAATTTCAGGGTCAACTAGCTCAAAAAATAAGTAAATGCACGACAAATATCAAATGAAGTCAGAAATTGTTGAAAATTTGTGATGTGCCTTTGAATGGTGCATTTTGAACACACAAAAAGTATGGAATTCAAATAATTTCAAAAAAATGAAATCCCTTTGTAACAGATGAGTTATCGTTCGAAACCCTGATACTTCGAGAGAGATTGTCCGTTTTGTACATGAAGTGCATACAGTTTTTGTCGTAACCCTCTCAACTTTTTATCACATGCTATCGGGTGAAATGATGATACCATGACGACTTTCAACATTTTCAGAGTTCATTTGTAGTGCTTTTCAGTTCCAGGATCAATTAGCTCAAAAAAATAAGTAAATGCACGAAAAATATGAAATGAAGTCAGAAATTGTTGAAAATTTGTGATGTGCCTTTGAATGGTGCATTTTGAACACACAAAAAGTATGAAATTCAAATAAGTTCAAAAAAATGAAATCCCTTTGTAACAGATGAGTTATCGTTCGAAACCCTGATACTTCGAGAGAGATTGTCCATTTTGTACACGAAGTGCATCCAGTTTTTGTCGTAACCCTCTCAACTTTTTATCACATGCTATGTGGGTGAAATGATATACCATGCCAACTTTCAACATTTTCAGAGTTCATTTGTAGTGCTTTTCAATTTCAGGGTCAACTAGCTCAAAAAAATAAGTAAATGCACGAAAAATATCAAATGAAGTCAGAAATTGTTGAAAATTTGTGATGTGCCTTTGAATGGTGCATTTTCAACACACAAAAAGTATGGAATTCAAATAAGTTCAACAAAATGAAATCCCGTTGTTAAAATATTAAATAGAAAACAAAAATAAAAGAGAAAAATTATTTAAGTAAAAAAATGCCGCCTATTGGGCCATCACGACATCCATACGAGTAGAAACCCTACCCGAGAGGTGGGCGAGGATGTAGGTCCGCGAGCCCAATAGGTCCAACAGGCAATGAGAGGACAGATAGGCCCGTAGGCCCGCTTTAGAGAGGAGCTCGATGCAGTTGATGCAGTGGGGCTTATAAACCAGTGCCAGCGCCCCTCACTCGGTGCGATGGGACTAAACATATCGCGCAGCCAGCCGAGGGGCTTTAGCCCCGGGTCGTGGCTAGAACCGGGACTAAAGACCCCCCCCCCCTTTAGTCCCGGGTCTAGACCCGACCCAGGGCTAAAGCCCCTCGCCTTCCCGCCTCCTCGCCTGCCCAAAACTACCTTTAGCCCCGGGTTGTGGGAAGAACCGGGACTAAAGAGTGGTCTTTAGTCCTGGTTCTTCCCACGACCCGGGGCTAAAGCTCATCCTATATAAGCGGGACTTCAAATTCTCCAACCCCCACCATTACCATATTTGTTTTCTTCCTCCTCGCACTCGCCTGCGCACCGCACGATGCAACGACGAGCTCGACGCCACCAGGCTGCCCCGACGTCTGCCTCGTTGTCACCATCACCGACGCCCGTCGTCCTCCTCGCCGGCATTCGGTCTACGCGCGGGCCTCTTCTCCCCCGAGGTGAGCCACCGGCCCTCTTCTCCCTCTACTCATGAAGGCCGCGGCCGACGAGCTCGACCGCGCGCCATTGCCTCCATGGCCGCCCCACCTCGAGCCCATCCCCCACCTAGCCACCACCGGAGATGCTCGATCCATCTCCGGCGTAGGAGCCCCACTACGCCCCGTCCATCTCCGACGTTTGAGCTGTCGGTGCCGTACACACACACGTAGACACACACACACACGTACACATACACACACACACTCTGTGAAACACTCTGAAAAAATTAGGGTTAAGAAATAAAATTAGTTAATTAGATAGTAAAACAGAAAATTAGGATTATTGTTTTAGGTAATTAAGTGTTCATATTGTCTTAGTTAATTAAGTGTCCATATTGTTTTTGGTAATTAAGTGTTTCATATTGTTTTAGTTAATTTAGTTGTTTTAGTTGTTTAGTTTTTTGCAAAAGTTTGCTGAATTTTGACATTTGCAAAAGTTTGTTATGTATTTGCAATTAATTACTCCCTCCATTCCTAAATATGAGTCTTTTAGAGGTTCCATTAGTGGACTACATATGGATGTATATAGACATACTTTAGAGTATATGTTCACTCATTTTCCTCCGTATGTAGTTTTCTCATGAAATCTTTAAAAAGTCTTATATTTTGGAATGGAAGGAGAGTATAAATTTAGAAAATTTTATTAAACACTAGGAATTTAAATAGTAGGACATACGACGCCCGGCCAGCATCCTCGTCGTCGACTCGGTGGCGGCCACCTACTTGATATGCGCCAGCGTTAGCGGGGGTGGGCTCCGCCGGGCTGGCACTGGGAGGAGTTACCTTCCGGGGCAAGCAGCTTGGTGAGTAACCAGGCTCCCGTCGTCGACCCGGAGCTTCTTTGGTGGTGGTCGCGGGGGCCACAGAGGGTGCACAGGGTGCCGGCTCCGAGGAGGAGGTACGTCGCCATGTCAGGGAGGAGGACGGGCACGTCCTTCGCTACATGGAGGCGTTGGATGCCAGGTTCGACAGGACCTGGCAGGTTCTTCAGGGATCTCACCCGAGCTATGATCCGGTGATGGTCCCTGCTCTTTGGGTGTCCACCGCCCGCGCCTCAGTAGTACGACGGCTCTTTGTTGACTGATCAATTATATATTATTCGATGTATTATTAGTGTATTTGAGAGATGTATAATTATTTATGTATTCCAGATTATATATTCGATAATATTAAGTGGATTATTCGTTGATACATTAATTAAGTGGATTATTCGATGTATATAGTTTTAGTTGTTAGTTAATTTAGTTTTTTATGTTCAACTAATTTGTAGATACTATGGATCAAATACACGACAAAGACGAATATGAGGAAGACGTGATCCATGGTGTCATCCACGGGGATGATATTTTAGTTCGCGATGTCAATATCATGAGTCAGTTTCTGAACAAGTCCGACGATGGAGATGAGTCTCTCAACACACAAGGTAGAAGCTCCGGTGAGGTATATGCCCACTCCTCGGGCGAGGGAGGAATCGGCGGCTCCAATGAGGAAGAAGCCAACGAGGGAGAAGCCGACCGCTCCGGCGAGGTGCGTATATATATTAATAAATTAATCCTTTGTTGTCTATATACATATATTAACGCTCTTTATTTTAGCCCTCCGGATCGAGCAAATCTTCAGTACGGACAAAACGAGGCCCAACCAAGAAGCTGGATGATGGTGAGAGATACAGGATCGAAACAGTCTCAAATACCGGGCAACCAATTGCTCCAACAGATGTAAAGCATAAGTTTGTGAAGGCATGCGGAGTTTTTGTTAGTTACCACATCCCTATCACCACTCGAGAACGGATTAAGCCAAGGAAGGAAGGAGTCTCATATGTCGGCGCAGCAGCCAAAGAAAACCTTTGGAGAAAGCTCATGCTTCATTTCACCCTGCTGGCGCCAGAGGTGGAACCACATGAGGAGGATCCAAATGAGGACGAAATGAATAGGCGAAAAGAGGCCCTAGAGAAAAAAGTCAAGGAGTGGGCTCTTAAGAAGATGGCCGATCTATTCAGGGGCTTGAAAAAAAAACTGCACCGGGATTTTATCTTGAAAGATAATACTCGAGATTTTGATCACGGCTATGACAAGATTAAAGACTACGGGGCCGAATTTGTGGCGTATAAGAAGTCGGAGGAAGCCTTGAAAAAGTCTGCAGCAAATAAGATGAATGCAGGTAAGAAGAAGTACCACCATATTATGGGGCGTGGTGGCTACGACGCTAAGATGGCTAAGTGGGAAGCACTTGAGGCAACATTTCTGGACAACAATATCACTCTAGATCCGGTAAAATGGCTCGAACGGGCAAGAAACTGGTTTAACGGGCATGGGGGCTTGTTGGACGCAGAAGGGAAGGCAATATATAACCAAAGATAATCCCCTACCCATCAAGGAGATTAGACGTGCAGTACAGGATGTTGAAGAGGGACAGTTCTTACCCGATAGAGAGAACGACGAGCTCACATGCGCCCTTGGGAATAAGGAACACAAAGGGCGAGCACGACGCTTACCGGGCTCCCCGCCATGGATTCTTGCGTTCTCCGAGGAAAGGAAGAAATTTCCTGATAGAAGCCAACAGAGGAGAAAGGAAAAGGAGGCACGTGATAAAGCGGTTGAGGTAGACCGACTGTATAATCTAGAAGAAGTAGTAAACCGACTGCAGTAGGATCAAATCGATGGACAACAAGGTAGCGGCCAATCTCAGCGGCTCATGATAGAAGCTACATCGAATCGTAAAAGCAGTGTCGCTTCCACACAGCTCCAGGATGAGGGTGATGATGCACTGACGATGGATCCTCCTCGTCGCTACCCAGTGGATGATATCATAGAGAGCACACCTTGTTAGCTAAAGGTGAAACTTGCTAACTTAAGGTTGACGGTGGCGGTCGGCATGGCCATACAAATTGGACATAATCCAACTTGGCATTGCTCTCCGGTTCCACAAGGGTACGCTGTCGTCGCGGTGGATGAAGTGATGAAAGATTATGAGGAGCTGAAGCTCGACCACCCTGCAGGTGAAGATAGGGATTTGACTCAACTTGGAGAAGTCAAGAAACAAACCTTTCCATTGCCAAAGGAGGACATCTTCCTTACAAATTGGATGCCAAGGCCACCGACTCCTCATAGCAGCAATCCTTCTTCGCCTCCACCTCACCAGTCTCCAGTGCAACCGTCGTCTTTGCCACCTCACCAATCTCCGGCGCAGCCGTCGTCTTCGCTGCCTCACCAGTCTCTAGCGCAACCGTCTCCATTACTGCATCAGCCGTCTCCACCGCCCGGTCAGCCGTCTCCACCGCCCCGTCAGCCGTCTCCACCACCCCATCAGCCGTCTCCATCCACTCAGGATCAGAGCAAAAAGCGGAAACAGACCACCGCTAGTAGTGGCGGCAGAAAGGGGATTCGATCACCAAAACGTAAGTTGTCGCCCCTCCCAACAATACCTCATAAGAATATGGTGAAGAGACCTTGGGACTATACTGGAGAGGACAATATTAAGAGGGAAGACGCCCATCATGAACATTGGAAGGCTAAAGTGTCTAACAAGAATAAATCGAAAGAGCAAGAATATCCGTCCACCCCAGGAGAGCACGCCGCGGTAGTGAAAATGTTGAAAACCCTTGAAGATCCCCCTCCACCGTTGTGAGTAGACTATGGACGCTCTATTATCAAGTCGGCTCAGGAAAAAAAGCAGCGGTTGAAGAGTAGTAAGTCCAGCGGGAAATCAGTTGCCCAGCTCGGACTACACAAAAACCAATCGTGCCCCCCGCTCAAAGTGTATTCCGATACAAATGTGTGCTCGAGCGGAGCTGGCGTCCAGCAGAGGAATGATGAAACAGCTGAGATTGATCCGAAATTTCTTGCAAACTACGGAGAAGCGGCCAAGGCTCAGGGCATGTCTATTGATGAGTGCCTAAACCATTTGGAGGTATTCACTAACGTAGAATACACGTACCGGTATGGGCGACCTCTGGTCAAACCCGAGTTAGTCAAAGAGCTACTGACAAAAATGTGAAGATTGCATGAGTCGTACATGCAAGCATGTGCTCAATCGAAAAAACTAGCTCTACTTAGCATATGAAGACGAGCATTTCGGTACTGGACGAGGCGTGATGATGATTGAATTCAAAGAATTATTTCAGTTATACAAACAAGACACCCTCGACAAATCTATCATCACTGCCTATTGTTTGTAAGTATTATTAATTTATGTCATTAAGTCTTACCCAGCTCGTTCTTGCTTGTATAATCTTACTCATCACTATATTAATTTTGCAGAATGAAGATTCTCGAATGCAAAAGAGGACAAATCTATGACACTGGGTTCACTGACCCAAATTACAATATGTTGGGGAACGTGCCATGGGAAACAAAAAAATTCCTACGCGCACGAAGACCTATCATGGTGATGTCCATCTACGAGAGGGGATATTCGATCTACGTACCCTTGTAGATTGCACAGCAGAAGCATTAGTGAACGCGGTTGATGTAGTGGAACGTCCTCACGTCCCTCGATCCGCCCCGCGAACCATCCCGCGATCAGTCCCACGATCTAGTGCCGAACGGAAGGCACCTCCGCGTTCAGCACACGTACAGCTCGACGATGATCTCGGCCTTCTTGATCCAGCAAGAGAGAGAGAGAGGTAGATGCATTCTCCGGCAGCATGACGGCGCTCCGGAGGTTGGTGGTGATCTAATCTCAGCAGGGCTCCGCCCGAGATCCGCAGAAACGCGATCTAGAGGTAAAACCGTGGAGATATGTGGTCGGGCTGCCGTGGCAAAGTTGTCTCAAATCAGCCCTAAAACCTCCGTATATATAGGGGGAAGAGGGGGAGCCTTGCCTTGGGGTCCAAGGACCCACAAGGGGTTCGTCCGACCCAAGGGAGGGAGTCCTCCCCTTCCAAACCGAATCCAACTAGGTTTGGAAGGAGGAGTCTTCCCCTTTTTTCCACCTCCTCTTTTTTTCTTTTCTCTTTGATTTTCTTCCTATGGCCCATAGGGCCTTCTTGGGCTGTCCCACCAGCCCACTAAGGGCTGGTGCGCCACCCCCAAGGCCTATGGGCTTCCCCGGGGTGGGTTGCCCCCCCCCCCCCCCCGGTGAACACCCGGAACCCATTCATCATTCCCGGTACATTCCCGGTAACTCCGAAAACCATCTGGAAATCAAATGAGGTCATCCTATATATCAATCTTCGTTTCCGGACCATTTCGGAAACCCTCGTGACGTCCGTGATCTCATCCGGGACTCTGAACAACATTCGGTAACCAACCATATAACTCAAATACGCATAAAACAACGTCGAACCTTAAGTGTGCAGACCCTGCGGGTCCGAGAACTATGTAGACATGACCCGAGTGACTCCTCAGTCAATATCCAATAGCGGGACCTGGATGCCCATATTGGATCCTACATATTCTACGAAGATCTTATCGTTTGAACCTCAGTGCCAAGGATTCATATAATCTCGTATGTCATTCCCTTTGTCCTTCGGTATGTTACTTGCCCGAGATTCGATCGTCAGTATCCGCATACCTATTTCAATCTCGTTTACCGGCAAGTCTCTTTACTCGTTCTGTAATACAAGATCCCGCAACTTACACTAAGTCACATTGCTTGCAAGGCTTGTGTGTGATGTTGTATTACCGAGTGGGCCCCGAGATACCTCTCCGTCATACGGAGTGACAAATCCCAGTCGTGATCCATACTAACTCAACGAACACCTTCGGAGATACCTGTATAGCATCTTTATAGTCACCCAGTTACGTTGCGACGTTTGATACACACAAAGCATTCCTCCGGTGTCAGTGAGTTATATGATCTTATGGTCATAGGAACAAATACATTACACGCAGAAAACAGTAGCAACAAAATGACACGATCAACATGCTACGTCTATTAGTTTGGGTCTAGTCCATCACATGATTCTCCTAATGATGTGATCCCATTATCAAGTAACAACACTTGCCTATGGCCAGGAAACCTTGACCATCTTTGATCAACGAGCTAGTCAACTAGAGGCTTACTAGGGACAGTGTTTTGTCTATGTATCCACACAAGTATTGTGTTTCCAATCAATACAATTATAGCATGGATAATAAACGATTATCATGAACAAAGAAATATAATAATAACTAATTATTATTGCCTCTAGGGCATATTTCCAACAGTCTCCCACTTGCACTAGAGTCAATAATCTAGTTCACATCACCATGTGATTTCAACGAATCCAACACCCATATAGTTCTGGGGTCTGATCACGTCTTGCTCGGGAGAGAGGTTTTAGTCAACGGTTCTGAAACTTTCAGATCCGTGCGTTCTTTATAAATCTTTATGTCATCTTATAGATGTTGCTACTACGTGCTATTAGGAAATGCTCCAAATATCTACTCTACTATATGAATCCGTTTCACTACTCATAGTTATTCGGATTAGTGTCAAAGCTTGCATCGATTTAACCCTTTACGACGAACTCTTTAACCACCTCCATAATCAAGAAAAATTCCTTCGTCTATTTAGTTGCTAAGGATAACTTTGACCGCTGATCAGTGATTCAATCATGGATCACTCTGTGTACCTCTTAACAGATTTGCTGCAAGGCACACGTCAGGTGCGGTACTCAGCATGGGATACTTTAGAGTCTACGGCTAAGGCATAGAAGACGACCTTCGTCTATTCTCTTTATTCTGCCGGGGTCGGGTTTTGCGTCTTACTCAAATTCACACCTCACAACGCAACCAAGAACTCCTTCTTTGCTGATCCATTTTGAACTTCTTCAAAAACTTGTCAAGGCATGCATCTTGTTGAAACTTCCATTAAGCGCTTTCGATCTATCTCCATAGATCTTTGATGCTCAACGTTCAAGTAGCGCAATCCAGGTACTCCTTTGAAAACTCCTTTCAAACAACCTTGTATGCTTTACAGAAATTCTACAGTACTTCTGATCCACAATATGTCAGCCACATATACTTATCAGAAATTCTATAGTGCTCCCACTCACTTCTTTGGAAATACAAGTTTCTCATAAACCTTGTACAAACCCAAAATCTTTGATCACCTCATCAAAGTGTATATTCCAACTCCGAGATGCTTGCACCAGTCCATTGAAGGATCGCTGGAGCTTGCATACTTGTTAGTATCTTTAGGATCGACAAAACCTTCTGGTTGTATCACATACAATGTTTGCTCAAGGAAACCATTGAGGAAACAATGTTTTGACATCCTATGTGCAATATTTCATAAATAATGCAGCAACTACTAACATAATTCTAACAGAATTTTAGCATCGCTACGAGTGAGAAAGTCTCATCATAGTCAACTGTTTGATCTTGTCGGAAACATCTTTGCGACAAGTCGAGCTTCTCTTAATAGTGACTTATCACCATCATCGTCTGTCTTCCTTTTAAAGATCCATCTTTACTCAATAGTCCTATGACCATCAAGTAGTTCTTCCAAAGTCTACACTTTGTTTTCATACATGGATCCTCTCTCGGATTTCATGGCTTCCAGCCATTTGTCGGAATCTGGGCCCACCATTGCTTTCCCCATAACTCGTAGGTTCACTGTTGCTCAACAACATGACCTCCAAGATAGGGTTACCGTACCACTCTGGAGTACTACGCAACCTTGTCAACCTACGAGGTTTGTAGTAACTTGATCCGATGCTCGATGATCACCATCATCAGCTTTTACATCGATTGGTGTAGGCGCCACAGGAACAACTACCTGCGCCCTGCTACACACTGGTTGAAGTGATGGTTCAATAACCTCATCAAGTTCTACCACCCTCCCACTCAATTCTTTCGAGAGAAACCATTCCTCGAGAAAGGATCCGTTTCTAGAAACAAACACTTTGCTTTTGGATCTGAGATAGGAGATGTACCCAAGTGTTTTGGATATCCTATGAAGATGCATTTATCCGCTTTGGGTTCGAGCTTATCAGACTGAAACTTTTTCACATAAGTGTCGAAGCCCCAAACTTTCAAGAAACGACAGTTTAGATTTCTCCAAACCTCAGTCTATACTGTGTCATCTCAATGGAAATACGCGGTGCCCTATTTAAAGTGATTGCGGTTGTCTCTAATGCATAACCCGTAAACGATAGTGGTAATTCGATAAAAGACATCATAGCATGCACCATACCAAATAGTGCGTGGCTATGACATTCAGACACATCATCACACTATGATGTTCCAGGTGGCATGAACTGGGAAACAATTTCCACATTGTCTTAACTGCGTACCAAAACTCGTAACTCAGATATTCATTTCTATGATCATATCGTAGATAGTTTATCCTCTTGTTACGACGAACTTCACTCCGAAACAGAATTGAACTTTTTCAATATTTCAGACTTGTGATTCATTAAGTAAATACTCCTGTATCTACTCAAATCGTCAGTGAAGTAAGAACATAATGATATCCACTGCGTGCCTTAACACCCATTGGACTGCATACATCAAAATGTATCACTTCCAACAAGTTACTATCTTGTTTCATCTCAATGAAAACAAGGCCTTGCTCATGTGGTATGATTTGCATGTCACTAGTGATTCAAAATCAAGTGAGTATAAAGATCCATCAGCATGGAGCCTCTTCATGCAATTTATACCAACATGACTCAAGCGGCAGTGCCACAAGTAAGTGGTACTATCATCATTACCTCGTATCTTTTGGCACCAATATCATGAACATGTGTAACACTACGATCGAGATTCAATAAACCATTGAAGTTGATTATTCAAGCAAATAGAGTAACCATTATTCTCTTTAAATGAACAATCGTATTGCAATAAACACGATCCAATCATGTTCATGCTTAACGCAAGCACCAAATAACAATTATTTAGGTTTAACACCAATCCCGATGGTAGAGGGAGCGTGCGACGTTTGATCATATCAACCTTGGAAATACTTCCAACACGTATCGTCACCTTGCCTTTAGCTAGTCTCTGTTTATGTCGTAGCTTTCATTTTGTGTTACTAATCACTTAGCAACCGAACCGGTATCCAATACCCTCGTGCTACTAGGAGTACTAGTAAAGTACACATCAACATTATGTATATCAAATATACTTCTTTCGACTTTTGCCAGCCTTCTTATCTACCAAGTATCTAGAGTTGCTCTGCCTCAGTGACTGTTCCCCTCATTACAGAAGCACTTAGTCTCCGGTTTGGGTTTAATCTTGGGTCTCTTCATTAGTGCAGCAACTGTTTTGTCGTTTCACGAAGTATCCCTTCTAGCCCTTGCCTTTCTTGAAACTTAGTGGTTTTACTAACCATCAACTATTGATGCTCCTTCTTGATTTCTACTTTCGCAGTGTCAAACATCGCGAATCGCTCAAGGATCATTGTATCTATCCTTGATATGTTATAGTTCATCACGAAGCTCTCACAGCTTGGTGGCAGTGACTTTGGAGAACCATCACTATCTCATCTGGAAGATTAACTCCCACTTGATTCAAGCAATTGTCGTACTCAGACAATCTGAGCACACGCTCAATGATTGAGCTTTTCTCCTTTACTTTGTGGACAAAGAATCTTGTTGGAGGTCTCGTACCTCTTAACAAGGGCACAAGCATGAAATCACAATTCCATCTCTTTAGAACATCACGTATGTTCCGTGACGTTTCAAAACGTTTTCGGCGCCTTGCTTCTAAGCCATTAAGCATTTTTGCACTGAACTATCGTGTAGTCATCAGAAACGTGTATGTCAGATGTTCACAGCATCCACAGACGACGCTCGAGGTGCAGCACACCGAGTGGTGCATTAAGGACATAAGCCTTCTGCGCAGCAATGAGGACAATCCTCGGTTTTACAGACTTAGTCTCCAAAGTTTGCTACTATCAACTTTCAACTAAATTTTCTTTAGGAACATATAAAAAACAGTAGAGCTATAGCGCAAGCTACATCGCAATTCGTAAAGACCATTAGACTATGTTCATGACAATTAGTTCAATTAATCATATTACTTAAGAACTCCCACTCAAAAAGTACATCTCTCTAGTCATTTGAGTGGTACATGATCCAAATCCACTATCTCAAGTCCGATTATCACGTGAGTCGAGAATAGTTTCAGTGGTAAGCATCTCCATGCTAATCGTATCCACTATACGATTCATGTTCGACCTTTCGGTCTCATGTGTTCCGAGGCCATGTCTGCACATGCTAGGCTCGTCAAGCTTAACCCGAGTGTTCTACGTGTGCAACTGTTTTGCACCCGTTGTATGTGAACGTTGAGTCTATCACACCCGATCATCACGTGGTGTCTCGAAACAAAGAACTGTCGCAACGGTGCACAGTCGGGGAGAACACAATTTCGTCTTGAAATTTTAGTGAGAGATCACCTCATAATGCTACCGTCGTTCTAAGCAAGATAAGGTGCATAAAAGGATTAACATCACATGCAATTCATAAGTGACATGATATGGCCATCATCACGTGCTTCTTGATCTCCATCACCAAAGCACCGGCACGATCTTCTTGTCACCGGCGCGTCACCATGATCTCCATCAACGTGTCGCCATCGGGGTTGTCGTGCTACTCATGCTATTACTACTAAAGCTACATCCTAGCAAAATAGTAAACGCATCTGCAAGCACAAAGGTTAGTTTAAAGACAACCCTATGGCTCCTGCCGGTTGCCGTACCATCGACGTGCAAGTCGATATTAACTATTACAACATGATCATCTCATACATCCAATATATCACATCACATCGTTGGCCATATCACATCACAAGCATACCCTGCAAAAACAAGTTAGACGTCCTCTAATTTTGTTGTTGCATGTTTTACGTGGTGACCATGGGTATCTAGTAGGATCGCATCTTACTTACGCAAACACCACAACGGAGATATATGAATTTCTATTTAACCTTATACAAGGACCTCCTCGGTCAAATCCGATTCAACTAAAGTTGGAGAAACTGACACTTGCGAGTCATCTTTGAGCAACGGGGTTACTCGTAGCGATGAAACCAGTCTCTCGTAAGCGTACGAGTAATGTCGGTCCAAGCCGCTTCAATCCAACAATACCGTGGAATCAAGAAAAGACTAAGGAGGGCAGAAAAACGCACATCACCCCCCACAAAAACTCTTGTGTTCTACTCGAGAAGACATCTACACATGAACCTAGCTCATGATGCCACTGTTGGGGAACGTCGCATGGGAAACAAAAAATTTCCTACGCGCACGAAGACCTATCATGGTGATGTCCATCTACGAGAGGGGATATTCGATCTACGTACCCTTGTACATCGCACAGCAGAAGCGTTAGTGAACGCGGTTGATGTAGTGGAACGTCCTCACGTCCCTCGATCCGCCCCGCGAACCGTCCCGCGATCAGTCCCACGATCAAGTGTCGAACGGACGGCACCTCCACCTTCAGCACACGTACAGCTCGACGATGATCTCGGCCTTCTTGATCCAGCAAGAGAGACGGAGAGGTAGATGAGTTCTCCGGCAGCGTGACGGCGCTCCGGAGGTTGGTGGTGATCTAATCTCAGCAGGGCTCCGCCCGAGCTCCGCAGAAACGCGATCTAGAGGTAAAACCGTGGAGATATGTGGTCGGGCTGCCGTGGCAAAGTTGTCTCAAATCAGCCCTAAAACCTCCGTATATATAGGGGGAAGAGGGGGAGCCTTGCCTTGGGGTCCAAGGACCCCCAAGGGGTTCGGCCGAGCCAAGGGGGGGAGTCCTCCCCTTCCAAACCGAATCCAACTAGGTTTGGAAGGAGAAGTCCTTCCCCTTTTTTCCACCTCCTCTTTTTTTTCTCTTTGATTTTATTCCTATGGTGCATAGGGCCTTCTTGGGCTGTCCCACCAGCCCACTAAGGGCTGGTGCGCCACCCCAAGGCCTATGGGCTTCCCCGGGGTGGGTTGCCCGCCCCCCCCCCCCCCGATGAACACCCGGAACCCATTCGTCATTCCCGGTACATTCCCGGTAACTCCGAAAACCTTCCGGTAATCAAATGAGGTCATCCTATATATCAATCTTCGTTTCCGGACCATTCCGGAAACCCTCGTGACGTCCGTGATCTCATCTGGGACTCCAAACAACATTCGGTAACCAACCATATAACTCAAATACGCATAAAACAACGTCGAACCTTAAGTGTGCAGACCCTGCGGGTTCGAGAACTATGTAGACATGACCCGAGTGACTCCTCGGTCAATATCCAATAGCGGGACCTGGATACCCATATTGGATCCTACATATTCTACGAAGATCTTATCATTTGAACCTCAGTGCCAAGGATTCATATAATCCCGTATGTCATTCCCTTTGTCCTTCGGTATGTTACTTGCCCGAGATTCGATCGTCAGTATCCGCATACCTATTTCAATCTCGTTTACCGGCAAGTCTCTTTACTCGTTCTGTAATACAAGATCCCGCAACTTACACTAAGTCACATTGCTTGCAAGGCTTGTGTGTGATGTTGTATTACTGAGTGGGCCCCGAGATACCTCTCCGTCATACGGAGTGACAAATCCCAGTCTTGATCCATACTAACTCAACTAACACCTTCGGAGATACCTGTAGAGCATCTTTATAGTCACCCAGTTATGTTGCGACGTTTGATACACACAAAGAATTCCTCCGGTGTCAGTGAGTTATATGATCACATGGTCATAGGAACAAATACTTGACACGCAGAAAACAGTAGCAACAAAATGACACGATCAACATGCTACGTCTATTAGTTTGGGTCTAGTCCATCACATGATTCTCCTAATGATGTAATCCCGTTATCAAGTAACAACACTTGCCTATGGCCAGGAAACCTTGACCATCTTTGATCAACGAGCTAGTCAACTAGAGGCTTAATAGGGACAGTGTTTTGTCTATGTATCCACACAAGTATTGTGTTTCCAATCAATACAATTATAGCATGGATAATAAACGATTATCATGAACATAGAAATATAATAATAACAAATTATTATTGCCTCTAGGGCATATTTCCAACACAATAATCACAAAAGTGTCGAAACGAATCCCCGTGAGACAGAGAATAACTTGGTACAAGCGTTAAGGTTTTGCAGTACCAAAAGGGAAATACTATTTCCTTACAACTTCAAGTGAGTGTTACTATACACACATTCTATTTTCGCTTACTCATGTTATTATAAGTGTACGTATAATTGACTTGTTATGCTCGCGCAGGTTCCACTTTATTTTGTTAACCATTGTACCAGACAGTGGACAAGTAATAGTCATGGACCCGAAACGCACACCCCTCACTGCATGGACGAACTTGCAGGAATGCCTCCAGAAGTAATTTCAATCATTATGGCACTGAATCGACAACTTCTCGTTCATTTCCTAATAGCAAGGAATTAATATAGAACACCTTTATTCATTTCCTTTTCTTGGCAGGGCTTGGAAACGGTTCACCGCCAAGGCTCGGGGTGATTGGAAGCCAGAGCTTACATTTAAGCAAATATATGTAAGTAACTACTAGCTAGATACGCGCATCTCTTTATTCTAGTTTCAATACCATTATAATCCTTGATTACGTTTATGATTGAACTTTGTTCTCCTAAAGTGCTCGAGGCAGGAACATGGGAACAATTTATGTGGATACTATGTTTGCGAGTTCATTCTCCAAACGACCCATGAGAAGGGCAAAACCCGGGACATAAAAAAATCGAAGTACGATAAATAATACTCATAACTTTATTTTATTACCATGAATTGTGTTGGGTTTCATTTATATATCTATTGACCCATTCTTTAAATTAGACAGAGCGGTTACGGGACGGTCTTCTACCACAGGAACGTGTATGAGAAATTCAAGAGGAAATTGCCGGATTCTTTGATGCAGAGGTCCTAGATCTCAAGGGAGAATACTATTGCCATTCGATGACAATGATATGAAATGTTATAGTGTAAAAAATATGCATATATGTGCATGTAACTCGTGTCTACATTTTGTAATTAAGTACGTTCGACAAAGCACGACGGATGAGATGATGTAATATATTCGTGACGATGTGCAATATAGTTGTTCCTTTATTGTTGTGTATGTGCAATCCAATTTAGTGCAAAACAAAAATTAAAAATGCCCAAAACAAATAAATGGTAAAATAGGGGGCAGCAAAATAGCCCCATTCAATTTAGTGCAAAAGCCTAATCCCAAAAATTGCTCAAAAATACAGCAAATAAATAGCCCCGGTTCGTAATACGAACCGGGACTAATACCCCTCCCCCTCGCTCCCAGCCCCGCCACGTGGAAAGCCATTAGCCCCGGTTCGGGGCCGAACCGGGGCTAGCATTAGTCCCGGTTGATTAGTCCCGTTCGCGAACCGGGACTAATGGCCTAACTAAACCGGGGCTAAATGCCCTTTTTCTACTAGTGGCTAAACATTGGACAAATATCTGGCCATATTTGCATTCCTTATTTTAGTACAACTAAAATTCGATAGTCATGGTACAAACATTGCTTCACTAATCATAGTTCTCCACTTGGTAACTAATAGCTATTCCGACATGATTTCATTGTCTGCAATGAACTATAGACTTAATCGATGGAAGGATCACACTCTGGGTAGAACTAGTGGACATATCAATTCTGGTATAGTAGCATTTAAACCAATTTGTTAAGATGTTCCACTTCCCTAATCATTTTCAAGTGTAGGTATAGTTTCCTGCACATTTACAAGGTTCTAACCTAACAATGTGCAATTTTAGGCGCATGAGTTTGATATATAGATGTCATTTTGGGATAGTACTTGAATGATGATTATTTTCATTTTTGCTTGATTTGCATTCTCGGATGCTAGACATCCTCGATCAGAATTTGTGTTCTCATTGCTTAACTTATAATATTTAATGTGCTAATAAAGGCATTGTCCTGCTAGATTCCTTCCATTGCAATATAACTTACTACTTTTTCCGTGGTTGAAATATTACTTACTACTATGGCGCTAGTGTGCAGAATGGTTGTCTCAAACTTCCAAAGGACCATGATCTTCAGCGATACCTCCCCTGGTTTTGTTTTTATTGAAACGACACAAGACTTCTAAAGAACCATGAACTTGAGGGGCACCACCCGTGGTTTTGTTTTCATTGAAACGAAACAAGACCATGATGTAAAATGAGGCAGCATTAGGTAATTATTCGATGCTACGAAATGCTTAGTTTCCCTTATTTGTAAGTATCTGTAAAGATTTTAAATTGTTGTAATAAATTTGCTATTGTTTGTAGATGTTTAGGGTAATTTTAGACAGCTAGACATAAGTTTGATCATGAGATGTTTATACGAAATCGCTCTTTTCTTACTAAACCAACACCAACCATTTGGACTCGCTCTTTCTTTCACGGGTGTGGCGCGTCGCCGCGCCATTGCCTGCTAGTTAGAATTTTATTACCTAAACTCCTAACTAGTATTTGACAATTTATTCTTTGGTATCCTATGAATTAAATGGTACCTGCAATGAAGATATTTAACTCATGCCTCTTTCATTTTCTCTAGTACTATCTGCACATTAGTTCTTTCGATGAGTAGTGTGTATTTTCAGCTCATCTGTGTTTGACATATTGTTTGTTCTATTCGAATGTTCAGATTGTGAAGGGACAACTCCAACCATTACAAACCAGGTCAAGGGGAGATGTAAAGAAAAGGTATAGGAGAGACTATCGTATGGCAATATGACCAAGTTGTTAATTTCCTAAGACAAGCAGCGGTGTCTATTACTAAAGTTCGAACTTATGTGTGATATAAGACAAGGACTTGTTATTTTCTAAGAAATAATATATTGTAAAGGGTTGGGTGAATTTTGCACTTCCATTTCTACGTGTTGGTTTAGGATTTTGGAGCTTCTTGTTTATACTTTTGGGTGAATTTTGTGGTTCCAAATAATGTTGCTTGGTTT